>NC_090831.1:19457791-19759988 GCF_028021215.1 Eschrichtius robustus
AGGGAAGTTTATAGCAATACAATTCTACCTCAAGAAACAAGAAACATCTCAAATAAAAAACCTAACCTTACACCTAAAGCAATTAGAGAAAGAAGAACAAAAAACCCCCAAAGTTAGCAGAAAGAAAGAAATCATAAAGATCAGATCAGAAATAAACGAAAGAGAAATGAAGGAAACGATAGCAAAGATCAATAAAACTAAAAGCTGGTTCTCTGAGAAGATAAACAAAATTGATAAACCATTAGCCAGACTCATCAAGAAAAAAAGGGAGAAGACTCAAATCAGTAGAATTAGAAATGAAAAAGGAGAAGTAACAACTGGCACTGCAGAAATACAAAGGATCATGAGAGATTGCTACAAGCAACTCTATGCCAATAAAATGGACAACCTGGAAGAAATGGACAAATTCTTAGAAAAGTACAACTTTCCCAGACTGAACCAGGAAGAAACAGAAAATATAAACAGACCAATCACAAGCACTGAAATTGAGACTGTGATTAAAAGTCTTCCAACAAACAAAAGGCCAGGACCAGACGGTTTCACAGGTGAATTCTATCAAACATCTAGAGAAGACCTAACACCTATCCTTCTCAAACTCTTCCAAAATACAGCAGAAGGAGGAACGCTCTCAAACTCATTCTACGAGGCCACCATCACCCTGATACCAAAACCAGACAAAGATGTCACAAGGAAAGAAAACTACAGGCCAATATCACTGATGAACATAGATGTAAAAATCCTCAACAAAATACTAGCAAAGAGAATCCAACAGCACATTAAAAAGATCATACACCATGATCAAGTGGGGTTTATCCCAGGAATGCAAGGATTCTTCAATACATGCAAACCAGTCAATGTGATAAACCATATTAACAAACTGAAGAATAAACACCATATGATCATCTCAATAGATGCAGAAAAAGCTTTTGACAAAATTCAACACCAATTTATGATTAAAACCCTCCAGAAAGTAGGCACAGAGGGAACTTACCTCAAGATAATAAAGGCCATATATGACAAACCCACAGCCAACACTGTTCTCAATGGTGAAAAACTGAAACCATTTCCTCAAAGATCAGGAACAAGACAAGGTTGTCCACACTCGCCACTATTATTCAACGGAGTTTTGGAAGTTTTAGCCACAGCAATCAGAGAAGAAAAAGAAATAAGAGGAATCCAAGTCAGAAAAGAAGAAGTAAAGCTGTCACTGTTTGCAGATGACATGATACTATACATAGAGAATCCTAAAGATGCTACCAGAAAACTACTAGAGCTAATCAATGAATTTGGTAGAATAGCAGGATACAAAATTAATGCACAGAAATCTCTTTCATTCCTATACACTAATGATGTGAAATCTGAAAGAGAAATTAAGGAAACCCTCCTATTTAACACTGCAACAAAAAGAATAAAATACCTAGGAATAAATCTACCTAGGGAGACAAAAGACCTGTATGTAGAAAACTACAAGACACTGATGAAAGAAATTAAAGATGATACAAACAGATGGAGAGATATACCATGTTCTTGGTTTGGAAGAATCAACATTGTGAAAATGACTATACTACCCAAAGCAATCTACAGATTCAGTGCAATTCCTATCAAACTACCAATGGCATTTTTCACAGAACTAGAACAAAAAATGTCACAATTTGTATGGAAACACAAAAGACCCCGAATAACCAAAGCAATCTTGAGAAAGAAAAACGGAGCTGGAGGAATCAGGCTCCCAGACTTCAGACTATACTACAAAGCGACAGTAATCAAGACAGTATGGTACTGGCACAAAACCAGAAATATAGATCAATGGAACAGGATAGAAAGCCCAGAGATAAAGCCACGCACATATGGTCACCTTATCTTTGATAAAGGAGGCAAGAACATACAATGGAGAGAAGACAGCCTCTTCAATAAATGGTACTGGGAAAACTGGACAGCTACACGTAAAAGAATGAAATTAGAACACTCCCTAACACCAAACACAAAAATAAACTCAAAATGGATTAAAGACCTAAATGTAAGGCCAGACACTATAAAACTCTTAGAGGAAAACATAGGCTGAACACTCTATGACATAAATCACAGCAAGATCCTTTTTGACCCACCTCCTAGAGAAATGGAAATAAAAGCAAAAATAAACAAATGGGACCTAATGAAACTTAAAAGCTTTTGCACAGCAAAGGAAACCGTAAGCAAGATGAAAAGACAGCCCTCGGAATGGGAGAAAATATTTGCAAATGAAGCAACTGACAAAGGATTAATCTCCAAAATTTACAAGCAGCTCATGCAGCTCAACAGCAAAAAAAGCAAACAACCCAATCCAAAAATGGGCAGAAGACCTACATAGACATTTCTCCAAAGAAGATCTACAGACTGCCAACAAACACATGAAAGGATGCTCAACATCACTAATCATTAGAGAAATGCAAATCAAAACTACAATGAGGTATCACCTCACACCAGTCAGAATGGCCATCATCAAAAAATCTACAAACAGTAAATGCTGGAGAGGGTGTGGAGAAAAGGGAACCCTCTTGCACTGCTGGTGGGAATGTAAACTGATACAGCCACTATGGAGAGCAGTATGGCGGCTCCTTAAAAAACTAAAAATAGAACTACCATACGACCCAGCCGTCCCACTACTGGGCATATACCCTGAGAAAACCATAATTCAAAAAGAGTCATATACCACAATGTTCACTGCAGCTCTATTTACAATAGTCAGGACATGGAAGCAACCTAAGTGTCCATCGATAGATGAATGGATAAAGAAGATGTGGCACATATATACAATGCAATATTACTTAGCCATAAAAAGAAACGAAACTGAGTTATTTGTAGTGAGGTGGATGGACCTAGAGAGTGTCATACAGAGTGAAGTAAGTCAGAAAGAGATAAATAAATACACTATGCTAACACATATATATGGAATCTAAAAAAAAAAAAAAAAAAGGTTCTGAAGAACGTAGGGGTAGGACAGAATAAAGACGCAGATGTAGAGAATGGACTCGAGGACACGGGGAGGGGGAACAGTAAGCTGGGACGAATTGAGAGAGTGGCATGGACTTACATATACTTCCAAATGTAAAATAGATAGCTAGTGGGAAGCAGTCACATAGCACAGGGAGATCAGGTCGGTGCTTTGTGACCAGCTAGAGGGGTGATAGGGAGGGTGGGAGGGAGATGCAAGAGGGAGGGGATATGGGGATATATGTACATGTGTAGCTGATTCGCTTTGTTATACAGCAGAAACTAACACAGCATTGTAAAGCAATTATACTCTGATAAAGGTGTTAGAAAAAAAAGGCAGGCTAATGAGTGGGAGAAAATATCTGCAAATTATATACCTAATATGGGGCCAATAACATATATATATATATATATATATATATATATATATATAGAACTCATACAACTCAGTAGCAAAACCCCGAACAACCTGATTTTAAAATAGTCAGAGGACCTGAATAGACATTTTCCCAAAGAAGACATACAGATGGTCAACAAGCACATGAAAAGGCGTAATCAGTAATCATCAGTAGTCATCAGGGAAATGCAAATCGAAACCACAATGAGCTATCACCTCACACCTGTCAGAATGGCTATTATCATAAAGACCAGAAATAACAAGTGTTGGTTGGCAAGGATGTGGAGAAAAGGGAACTCCTGTTCACTGTTGGTGGAAATGTAAATTGCTGCAACCACTATGGAAAACATTATGGAGGTTCCTCAAAGAATTCAAAATAGACCTACCATATGATCCAACAATTCCATTTCTCAGAATGTATCCACAGAGAATGAAAACACTAATTTGAAAAGATATTTGCACTCTCTTACTTGTTGCAGCATTACTCAATAACCAAAAACATGGAAACAACCTAAGTATCCAGAAACAGATGAATGGATAAAGAAGATGTGGTGCATACATATACAATGGAATGTTATTCAGCCATGAAAGAAGGAAATCCTGCCACTTCTGAAAACATGGATGAACCTTGAGGGCATTATGCCAAGTGAAATAAGCCAGACAGAGAAAGACGAATACCACGTGTTCGCACTTGTATGTGGGATCTAAAAACAAAAAACAAAACAGAAAAACCAAACAAACTCAGAGGTACTTAGAGAGACTGGTATTTACCAGAGGCAGGGGATAGGGCATGGGGAAAATAGATGAAGGGGGTCAAATGTACAAATTTCCAGTTATAAAATAAATACGTCATGGGATATGATGTATAGTATGGTGACTATAGTTAATAATACTGTATTGCATATTTGAAATTTGCTAAAAGAGTACATCTTAAAAGTTCGCATCACAAGAAAAAAAATTTTTAACTGTATATGATGACAAATGTTAACTAGACATATTATGGTGATCATTTCACAGTAACTGAATCACTACATTGTAAACCTGAAGCTAATATGTCAATTGTACCTCAATAAAAAAATAAAAATAAATAAAACTAAGGGTAAATTCTGGGCTCAGAGGAGGAAATCCAGAATCTCTTATTTTCTTCAGAGAGTTAAGTGGTAGAGTAAGCAAATCACTCATGGATGAGTGTGATGAACAGCAGGAGAAATATTAATTAGGAACTACAAAAGAGAGCCAAAATATCAATATTAATTGGGCTAAAAAACCAACTTTCTTTATAAAAAATTTAGTGAAATACTCAAAATATAACATAACTACAACTATATAACTAGTATATATTTCCAAAACTGTGGAATTGGAGAACATGGATATAACCTCAACTGAAGCAAATGAGATATCAAATGGCAGCAGTATCTAGTGGAAAGAGCACTGAGCAGATAGATGCTACCTCTGACATGAGCAAATCACAAGAAAAACCACCTCTGTGCCAATGCTCCCACGCCTATAAAATGAAGATGATAATTCCTGTCCCCTTCACCCCATAGGATTGAATGAAATGAAATACGTATCTGAAAAAGTGAAAGTGCCGTACACGTATGAGGTATCATTATTTTAATCACTTGATCTGGTCTCTGTTCTTATTCTAATTCAATTCAGCAAAGATTGATTGGAGGGTCTACAGGCCAAGTGTGGTAAGTTTGGTAAAGAGGTTACTCATGCATGTGGCTGCATGAAGCAAGAAGAGAAAGAGGTGGCTTCTGGCTGGAAGGGCTGAGAAGGGTTTGTTACAGAGGTGATGTATGAGCTGTCCCTGAAAAGTATGACTGATTGATCCACCCTTGCGCCAAGCACTGTTCTAGGGCCTTGGGAGTTCATCAATGAACAGAAGGAAGATCCTTGCACTTTAAGGAACTTACATTCTAATGGAGGAAGGTCGGGGCCGGGTGAGACAAGATGCAAGTCATAAGGGTGAGGAGAGATCATCCAGGGGGGAGACAGCAGTGTTAATAAAGATACAGAGAGGGAACTCACAGGGGCTATAGAAAGTAAGCTTCATTTCTGGTTTTATTTCAGATTATTTGGTAGTGGCTGTCTGGAATCGATGTTGAGGAGGATTCTGAGACTTCCTTATGGCTCAGGTGGAAGAGTGACAGGATTGATTAATGATGTCTGCAATGGGTGTGGAAAGGGAGAATTGGAGGATGTGTGTTGGATGTTTGCCATTCCTATGTGGTTGGACTATACCTGTGCCATTATGGGCTGTGCTCTTCCAGTCTCCTGAGGATGTTTTGAAGCTCAGCAAGCAAGTATTATTAAGTTCAGCACTTATGTGTACATGAAAAATTATTTGGACATTCTCAGAGCAAGGCTTTCCTACATAAATGGAAGTGTTACTGGTCTACTTCTCTAACTTTTATCTCCTCTACAGTAAGACCACAGGTAGGTGTGTTACGCAGCAATGTTTCACAGAACCTGTTTCTCTTTGTGGTTCCACTTCTTTGGCTCCCTGGACCCCAGCTCAAAGTGAGCTTCAGCCTCATATTCTCAGAATTTTTAGTTGCTTAATTTTTATTCCTGTCTTCTGTTTGGAGTCATCTAATTTATCCCCTTCACAGCATTTTGGAAAGAGAATGATCTATTTCTTTCCTTTAAGTCTCCTAAAGAAACTATGCATCCCTCCTTGTTGACTCATCCTCTTTGCCTCATATCTCTTACAGTTTATTGGGGTTTCAGAATATCTTATACTAGAATGACTCCAACTTCCTGGCTGGGCCTCAAAGGCAGATGGGAGGAAACCCTATCACTTAGCCTTTTATGTGTCAAATAAATAAATTTAGCAAGTCCTTTGTTGAGATTGTACTGCTTTTAGGCTACCATGTTAGTGCAAAATTTATTTCGTATATCAAGAGTGTTAATTTTTTCTATTAGATTGAACTATAGGAAATTGCCACATTTTAGGTCAAAAAGGTTGCCTGAAATTTTCTACAGTTCAACCTGGTATTTGTATACTTTCTTTAACAATGCTAATCTTGAGGGTCTGATTTAGACTATATTAGGGAGACTGTGTTGTTCCTAGAAAGGCAAAAGAGAGATGAACATTAATATTTTGTTAAAACATGTCTCCTGCCTTTAAAGCCCATTCTTCTTGTTCCCTCCTTTATGACAGTAAGAAAGTTGCTCAAAAGCCTTTCTTCCCAAACTTGAAGAGTTGGATGCCCTTCAACTTGGCTTTTATAAATGATGTAAAGCCAGAAGGCAGTTTGTCCCCTTTGGAATTCACTGGTTGGATGGAAAAAAATCAAATATTTAATGAGAAACTCTGGGATGTTTGAAATGATATCCACACCTCTGTTTCCCAAATGCCTGAGGGCAGTTTGGTTTCTGGATTAACTACTGAATAGCATCTGAGTTTAATAGCTGACAGAACCTTGAAGGAAGGTGCGGCTGGTGTTCAGAGACGTTCTGTCTGAGCATCTCTTTTTGTCTCACTCATGTCATCCAGTGGCTGTTTGCGCATGCAGGTATGGAAGTACCTGAATGCTTTGATAAACATTTGTATGAAGGATTGCAGTGCAACTGAAGAGTGCAACAGAACAGGCACGTTGGAGAGAGGGCTGTTTCAGTTTTCTAGAAAGTGGAAACAAACACATCTTCTGAAAGGGGGATGCTAGGAGTAGTGTTCTGTTCCTGGAAATAGAAGTCAAACTAATCTCTTGGTGCCAGAGGTTTTGCTTGCTGGACCTGCTTCTCGTTGTTTGAAAACTGTTAGTCGTAGAAATAATGCAGCCAGTTGGCCAGTTAGCAGGGATTCTGCTGCTGGGAAGGGTAGCATCTACAGATGACAAAGGGACGCTAAGAGACCTTGGTTCCCTGCATTGTCGTCTCATACCATTTCACACAGTACCTCTAGCTACGTTGGGCAAAGGAGCAGGCTGAAGCCCAGCTCTGCTGACTTCACTAATAAAAAAGGCAACACTCAGAGTGGTTTTTACTCCACAGAGATAGGAGTGTGTCCTTTGGTGTCAATTTTTTCTCACTGAGCCAAGAACAGTGTTCCCAGCAAATTCTCAGACACCCTCAGCCAATTGACCAGGTCACCGTATGAACTTAAAAACAATATAGAACATGAAGATCAAAACTAGAGAGCTGAGGTATTTCCAGTAGGAGGAAGGAAGGAAAAAGCATCGGTCCTGGTTTTGTTTTGTTTTGTTTTCTAGCAGAAGAATCACAAGGGTGTTGGAATGTCTGCTTCAGTCTTTCATAAGTATTCTCCTTGGAGGCTGATGTGGAAGACGTCAGTAGCTTGTTTTTCTTTGCTCCAAGAGTCATTATCTCAGAGCTTTAGGGATTAGAGAACTGAGAATGCCACGTGATGGGGATGAGAGGGCAGAAAACAATCTGGGAGTATTTACTTTTAGGTAAAGATGAAAATCACATGTCTTCTTTTTCTGCTTTGTTCTACAATTTCCTTAAAAGTCATGTCACAGGACAACAGTATAAATAAAAATTATTTTACAAGTGGGGAAAAAACCCCAAATCTGGAGGTGTGATTGTTAGGAGGGGAAGTCAGAAGCCACTGAACTCTGGGTTTTTATTCTAAAGCCAACTTGTGGATCTGGTGATATATTTTGGTCAATCCATTTAACTTCCATGGTTTTTTCAACAAAATCACTCTCTGCGTCCTGTGCAAGTTGCAAGGTTGCTTTAATTAGGGTTTGTACTTCGAGAGGCTTGATGAAAGTTGCTTAGAAATTCAAGGCAGTGTAATAAAGTAAGTTGAACACACCTTATAAAAAGATTAAAGATATACACAGGGTACCTAAAACTCATTTCGGAGAAGCCTAAACACAAACTTTACCCAGAGGCTACATAAATACCAACTGGAGAGAGTAAGATCAGCTTTCCGGGGCCTCAAGCTATCAGAGGCAGGGTGATTCTGTTAATCCTGCCCCTCTGGGTATTACGTGAATTTTCAGCCCTTCTCTCTAGGTCCTCTCCAGGATGGAAGCAACCTGCCAGAGGCACCCCTGGGTTACAAATCCTCCAGCGTTCCCACTTCTCCTTCCAGAGCTCATTCCCTGATCGCAGCACCAAATGACCTCTCTCGGCTGCATTTAATCCCCAACTGCTCTCATCCCAAACAGTTTCTATCTGATCACTACTGAGGGCACTAAACGAGAAGACTGCAGAGAATGAACATGACGGTTACCTTGACAAATATCATTTTCAGAAAGTCCCAGCTTATCCCATTTGATCATAACTTTGACCTTTTTTTAAACTGGTTTGGATTATAACTTCATCTTTCAAAATTTGGAGACATTCAGTGATTTTTTGTTGTTGTTGTTGCTGAAACATTTTTACAGGAATAAAGACGGGGAAGTAGAGAATGGACTTGAGGACACGGGGAGGGGGAGAGGTAAGCTGGGACGAAGTGAGAGAGTGGCATGGACATATATACATGACCAAATGTAAAACAGATAGCTAGTGGGAAGCAGCCTCATAGCACAGGGAGATCAGCTCGGTGCTCTGTGACCACCTAGAGGGGTGGGATAGGGAGCGTGGGAGGGAGACGCAAGAGAGAGGAGATATGGGGATATATGTATATGTATACCTGATTCACTTTGTTATAAAGCAGAAACTAACACACCACTGTAAAACATTCAGTGATTTTTGCTTTTAGCTTTTTAAAAAGAAAATCCAAGTTTCTTAAGATAAAGGCAAGCAATTACAATGCTTCCCATAATTATAAGCTCTGCTAAATGCAAATAATAATGGAAATAAAATGTATGAACTTGGTATCCAAACCAAGACTAAGCTACTTTGGATTTGGTGCCAGTCAGAGATATTGACTGAAAACCCTTGAAATGAGTTTTCCTTCCCCCAACATCATTTTATCTGTTTTGAATATGACTTTTCTGGGACATCTGGTATGGTTGCCCAAACCCACAGTTTGAACTTTGCCACAGATTGACAGAGTGACAGAGGAGAAAAATTGAGGAGAGAAGGAAATTAGAAGAGAAAAAAACGGGAGCAGGAAGTTGGGAAGCAGAATGAAAGAAGAAAGGAATGTTTGCTCTCTTTCTCATCCTCTGATGTCAAATTCTGTCACTCATCTCAGGGGCTCAGAATCAGAGGATCACACACAAGGCTAGAAGTAGGGCAGTGGTTTTCAAACTGTGGGCCAAGGAACCCCAGCGGTTCTTTTCAGGGGCTGCCTCATAGATGGGGAGGGAGAGAAAGGCTCCATCCCCTTTTCCCCAGACCTCTCATGGACTGGACAGCAAAACAGAATCCTAAAGGGAGAGCCAATTATAGTTTTCCAGGTGAAATTTAACCCATTTAGTATTTTAGTTTTAAAATTAGGATCATCACAAAATGAACAAGGTGGAGAAAATCAGCAAAGATCAGAAATGATCCAAGTGAAGCATCCTGTAGTTGTTACTGGTTCACATCCTTCATGGCTGGATTTTCCAAGCTCAGGGGCCTGACAAAGCGGGTGCTCCTCACCTTGGCCTCTGCCAGAGCCTCGTTCCTGTGACATTCAGACTCCTAAGAAAATACAGTTTAGTTGTAGATCACCCCACTCCTCACTCTTCAGAGTGTCTCCCATATCTCCTAAGTGTCTTCTGTTCTCTAGAAAGCCTATCATAACAACAAAGCTCAGCTTCACCATGCACAGAAATTATTTTACGGTCATTCCAGATAGTCGTTATGGATTTCTGTGCCAACTCAGGAACAAAGAATTGTGTCATACAATGATGATACAGCAGAAAAGAAGCCATAGAGCAAGGTTTAGAGAATTATGAGAGCTGACTATAAAATAGAGAAGAATATGCTGGAGTTTTTAAATGGCTCCCAAGTACTGGTGCGAAGTGCAGGGGGGTGAATAGAGCCTGATGTTGACCATGAAAGAGCTACCAGAACTTTTCCGGGAGAAGGGCAGGATTTCTGCCCGAGAGATTGGAGCCTGGACTTCCATCACTGTGCCACAGTCATCAGACATCTGCATTGCACATAAATGGTGGGGAGTGGAAACGCCTGATGAAAGCTCTGCTGAGAATTACAATAACTGAGTCTTCTATCACAGGACTCTGCCCTGCTGCCATAAGGTCATCGTGGGAGGAGTAATGGAGCAGCTTGCAAAACCAAGAAGTATTTGGTCCTTTGCACGCCCTGTATTGCACTTTGTATGTGACAGCAGCTCAGTAACTATTAGTTAAAGATGGTGCAGAAAATGCCTTTGTAACTTCTCTTGGTAAATGCCTTTCTTTGCAAAAGTTAGGTTGAAAGGAAAGCATAACTACTTCTAAAAGCGATGACAAGAAAGCAAGAATGAGTCCTTCAGGCTAATGCTATCCCTCCCCAACAGAAATAATTCCTAAGGTGTATTAAAATTGGAAGGCCATCTAGGCATCTCTTTGAAGTACAGCCAGAAACTATAGCAAGGTCTTTGGCCAAATACTGAGTTCAGCAGCATTCTGCAGCCCATGCTTACCTTTAAACTCAAAAGAAAAAATCTAATTATATTTCAGATGTGTTTTATCAGCTCCCTAGTAACGTGCTAGTGTCATAACCTTTCCTCTTCCTTGTAGCTAGGCTGGAGTCCTTTCCCTTAAAATGGCCATTTATTTAGACTTATCAAAATTTTAGCATTCAACAGAATTTTCCCCACCCACTTCATCAAAAACAAAATAAAAAACTAAGTGTCAGTTTCTGGTTGCTTCTAAGGAACCCATTATAAGAAGTGGCTTTGAAGTTTCAGATCTGATATCCTATGAGATTGAGCTCCATTTACATTTTGGCTTCCCTCACCCATACCGCAACATTATTTCCCCAGAGAAACAGGAGATGGAGGCGTAAACCTTGGCACCAGTTCTTACGAAATGTATAACCTTGAACAAGTCACCTAGCTTCTGTGAGCAATTTTCTTGTCTCTAAAATGAGGACAATAATGATGGGACGGTTGGAAGGATCAAATGAGATAAGAGGATATAAAAACACTTTGTAAACTGTAAAGTGCTCCACAGATATAATTGTAAATACTAAAGAAGCAGTGATAGTACAGTGGAATGAGCATCAAATTGGAGGTCAGGAGACATGGGTATAAATCCGAAATCTTCTGCTTAACAGCTGTGTGATTTGGGGCAAGTCATGTAAACTAAGACCCACTTTCCTAAATTGTAAATATGGATCATTAAACTACCAAAAAACTTCACAGGGCTTTGTAATTGAAATAATAGCCAGGTGAACCAGGGGTAGACATTGAGCCTAACCCAGGCCAATCAGTTTCTCTCCCTTGGGAATTTGGGATTAGGCTTAAAGGACTGTCCATCATTTCTGAGCAAGGATGTCAGAGAGAGGAGAACTCAAAGCACCTTGTATAAAGGGCTGATTAGTAAAGTAAGCAGATTTACTGAGAAGGAAGAATGAAGTGGGTGAGAGAGACAGGGATACACACATAGGCAGAGAGTAAGAGTCAACGATTACTCCTTGATTTCTTTACTGCTCCGTTTCTAGGTGACATCCCTAAATATCCTTATTGTAAATTCCTCCTGGATTAGTCAAGGTTCAGTTGCGGATAAGAGAATCCATTCTAGCTAGTTTAAGCGGAAAGGGGTTTAATGTAGGAGTTGGGTACTTACCAAGTTGTTGGTAGGGAGAGGAGCAGACTCTAAGCCAAGCTTTCAGGACAACTCCCCAAACAACCCCACAGAAGTGGCCCGCGGGGGGAGTTACTGCCCTTCCAGAAAGCTGGGGAAGCAAGAAGCTGCTCCCAAAGCCACTGGCTTTAGGACCGCACTGGTTTTGTCAGGAGCCACACCGGGAAGAATCTTGATACTTGTGAAGCCAAGAACTGGCCATGGAGATATCTGCTACCACTCTCACCCTCCAGCCACCGCACCCCCTTATCAACTGGGGGTTGTGGCCTCCAGCTCTTGAGGTAACCTCTGCTTCGTGGAAGCTGAGTGGTGTGCAGAGCCGCATTCTAAGGATCTGAGCAATGTGGTCTCCACTGCTCCAGCCTGTGGCGTGCAGCAAACCACACATGGGATACAATAGGGTTCAGTGGGCTAATGTGCATATCCCCACCACATCTACTTTGCCTCTTTCTCATCAAACTTAGTGCAGTCAATTTCTGTTCATTTAAACTGAAGAGCATTCATCAACACACCCATGACTACTGCCAGGCTCTTGAATGCACTGCCACGGAGCCATTGGGTTTCTTTCAATGAAATGTTTGGGGACAGCCACCTCAGAGACCCACATAGAGAAATAAGGACAAGGTCTGGGTACAGTTGGGACGTTGTGACCTTTACAATGTCTCTCCTGTCCTCTCCCAACAATTTTTGCGCTGAATTACTATTGACAAGCCCAGAGCTTAAGATATGGGTACTTCCCACATGAAATAACTGAAGAATTAACAAAGAGACTGAATCATTTCTGGCATCATCACAATCCTGAACTGAAGTCTTAGCAGGTCTTTACTATGCCCCGCAATGCCTGGCACCTTACCCTTCCCTCCCTCTCCCATCTTCAGGTCACTTGCTGAACTGAAGGCCCACCTCCTTCCTTGAATCTGGGGTCAGACTGCAGGAGCCCTGGGCTAGAGTTATGTTATCCCATTAGTGTGCTGCTAGGCCTGTACGGGGTCATGGAATGAGCATAGAATGTGAGTTGTTTGCTTTGCCAAACAACTGTCCTTAACAGTGAGGGACCTTAGACTAGAAATTAATCCCTCTGAACCTCAGACACTTGTCCAAGATGGAGTAATAATGCCTGCCACAGATATCTGTGAGAACTATGTGAGATAGTAATTACAAAGCCCTTTACAACAGTGTTCAACACACAGACCATGTGTACTAAATGCTAGCTTTTTTAGGGCTGAGTTTTCATATCTGTGGGCTCAGCCATGTTTCTGAAGCTGCACTTTTGGTCAATGAAACCTTGTCTTGTTGTCCTCAGTCTGAGTCTGTGTCTCAGTTCTAGGAATCTGCAACTCAGCTGCTTGCCCACACAGATTTCTGATACTTTTGAGATTCCCCACTGCACCCATCACCCTTTCAACGGTCATGACATCCTCAATTGCTACTGCTGGCCTGAGGTACCACATGCTATTTGTCATGTTGCTCTCCAGATACCAAGTTCCACCTGGCTTTTCTCTTGTCATTTTTAGTTGGGTCCTTATTTTTCCTCCTTGCTATCTGCGTCTCCCTCTCTTCCTCTTTGGCTTCAGGGAACATATCTGCTCTCAGGTCGTGGATATTAACCCCCTCATGTCAGGTACTGGCATACCAGGTACAAAGTCCTCTAGGTCCTTGCTGCTCAAACTGTGTGCACTGGCATCACCTGAAGCTTATTCTGAATCAGAATCTGCATTCTAAGCAGATCCCTAGGTGATTCATAGGCACATGACAGCGTGAGAAGCACTGCACTATAGCAAGGAAATGTAGGTAGCTTAGAAAATCTTTTGGTAGTGTCTGGTAAAATCGATCCGTCTTCCTCCTTGTGATGTTCTAGAGACAAACTGCTGTTTCCTAATATGGCTTGCTGGCACTTCCATCAAAGGGACTGCACTATGGTATTCCGTGTCTTTACATCCAGGGCATGGGCTTTGTGCTTGAAGAACGAAGTCCAGGCTTGTGTAAAGATGCCATCACGTGAAAATTCTGGTAGGCTATATATTTGAGGATATTGACTCTACGGCAGTTCTACTTGTTTCCGGATCAAATCAAATGAAGGAATTCTGCATTTGTGAAATACACTGTAAAGAGAAAGAACTCTTCAAGTCCATTTTTTATCTTACGGTTTTTCCCTCTTCCTACTCCGGCCTTCCCAAACCTTCCTTCAGAACCAGCACCCAAGCACAGAGCAGAGCCCAGGAGTCATACGAGACATGGTAGGGAAAAGCTTTGAAAAATGGCAGGCATTTTTGGTGACTTGACTGAACCGGTGGCCTTTCCTCCTAATGTTTTTGTTCAAAACATGTCTTTGTGATATTGGGGTATTACAGTTTTTTTCAATTATTCAGATAGACCAAAATCCCACCCTTTCCCTTCTTAAAAGCTCTAAGTGCTACAAGGATGAACTATTCTAAACAGAAACAAAAAAGAAAAAACCCAAATCAATCAATCCACATTCAGATAAGAAAACAGGCTTAAAGCATCTGTTATGAAAGGTGTAGGCTGTGGGTGACTTGAGAGACTTAGTGGTCTTTCCAGGCTAATTGTCCCACACCCACTTCACTTCCATCTATACAGTCATTAGGTGACTGAGTGAAAAACAGCCTGTCCCTCTTTTTGGTTTTGAACACAGATGCTACTCATATTTCTGATGAGGCATCTAAGGAAGCTAAGTCTTCCCTTTTCAGTGCCAATATCAGTTTGCCCAATCCTATCAAATCAGCACACCCGGGTCTGCTGTCATCTCGTGAAAATGATGGGCTCCATGATATGCAGCATAAGGTAATCTGTCGTTTTTCTTTAGATATTGACAGGGTTTGAGAGTTGGGTTAGAAGAGAGGGCTTAAAAGTCATTAAAAATAAATAAAAGGAATGAAAAAGGGCTCTCCCTTAGCAAGAATGAAAAGGGCTAGAGGTCACTGGCTAGAAAGATTGAAAATGCCCCCAAGCCACTTAATAAATCAAGAGATGGTGGAACTTGTTAGTAGAAAGGTAAATAATTTCTTGTCTCTTGAGCACAGCAGTGGTGGTTAAAATACAGTAAGTTAAATTTCAGACTGGGATAGGATTTTTCTAAGCTGCGGTAAATGCAGCGACTATCACTTGCTTTTAAAAAAATGCCACCGGGAAAATATCTGACGATGTGGCTCCATCTTAAATAAAAGATACTGCAGGAATTTTTCAAAAGGAAGTAGTGGTGACTTAGAAATGTGTGTGCTTGAGAAAAGACTACCCAGTGTTTACATGATGCGAGACATCCACATGTATCATTTCCTCTTCCCTGCAGGAACCGGGTGAAGAGGTGAATGCTTCCCTACTTGCAATAAGGTACTTACGTTCAATGGTTAATTAAAATGAGTAAAAAGGGTCACGATGAGTGGATCTTTCCCAGTCCATACTACAGGGTAGCCAACTTTAGCTAAGAGAATAATGGACAAATTTATAGATCAAAGTTCAGTTTCTGCCAATGTAGGGAAGCATCATTATTAGCTTAAGACAGATAGGCATCGATTAAAGATATCATATCCAGTCAGTACAGCAGAGGTTCTCAAACTGTGGTCCCTGGACCAGCGGCATCCACATCTCCCGGGAACTTGTTAAAAACGTAAATCCCAAGGCCCCCTGACCAGCTGAATCAAAAACTGCGGGGGCAGAGGCCAGCAACCAGTGCTTGAACAAGACCTCTAGGAGAGCTCACCAGTTTGAGAGCCACTGCTACCTAGCGAGGTCTGAGGAGGGACCGTGATAGAGCAGAAAGTGCCAGGGCTCTGGAGCCAAGCCCGAGTTCCTTCCCTCCCCGCTTTGCCAGCACTAGCTGTGTGACCCTGGTGAGTCCTTGGACTCCCTGATCTTGATTTTCTCTTCTGCAAAATAAGGACCATTTCCCCTCCTCACAGATCTGTTTTGGGGCAAATGAGATGACCTAAGTCCTTGTTCATACAGTAGCTCAGAAAACACTGATGCTTTTCCTCTTCCCTTCCCTGAAGCTGGGTTCCTGCTGGGAAATACAGCAGGTCAGATTCATCACTATTTGTGGAAAGCTAAGAGCATTTTCACATACTCATGGACATTAAAGTCAGAAAACTTGTATTAGGTGGGCTATTTGCTGCCTCGGCCTGTGCTGTCCTATTCAGGCCCCACTGGCCATGTGTGGCCATTGAGCACTTGAAGTGTGGCTCATTGAACTGAGATGAGCTACAAGAATGAAATACACACTGGATTTTTAAGACTTAGTATGAAAAAAATGTAAAAATATTTAATTTATAACTTTTCAAAATTGATTACATGTTGAATTTAACTGGATATACTGGGTTGAATATATTCTTAAGATTAATTTCATCTTTTTTTTTTTTTAACTTTTAAAAGTGTGGCTACAAGGAAACGTCAAAGTACTTTTCTGCCTCACATGACATTTCTGTTGGACAGTGTTGGTCTAGGCATCCCCAGGGTCTGGGCATGGCACTGCTCTCATGCCAGACCCAGGAGACCAGGGAATAAAAATTGCTGATAAAAACTGCTTATTATCTTCTTGGCTACAAAATTTATAATCTCTGTGGAAGTGTTCCTCATTATAGTCTTTGCAGCATTTTGTAGCTGCAAAGGATTCCACAATCTTTTCGTCCGTTATCCCTCAGGACATAGTCTGTGAGGCAGGTCACTGCTAAATTATGAGACTCGTTAAAGTGATCTTCACCATTTAAAGGCCAGTGGAGGCCTCCACAGACACATACCTTCACAGGGTGGTGAAATGGGATAGCAAAGGAATGGCAAGAACTACAAAGCAGGGGCTGGGGTGGGGAGCGAATACAAATGTGGGGCTAACCTGGAGTAACTTGTGCATGTTAGTCATGTCCTCCCCCCCAAGGGAAGCTCACTGTGTGGTCCCCCCATCCCATGCGGCATCACCTCTCCCCTACTTCACCATGCTTTCTAACGGGCAGAATCTAGAGACTTGATTAACCCTTCAGATATTTTAGACTCAGTTTTCAGGAAACGAGGGCTCTTTCAGCATCAGCTCACTCTATCTTCTCTTGCTTAACAAAAGCCAGTGAAAGGCAGTTCCCTCGGATGTCTGTTTGTCCTCGGTTCGACTTAAAAATCAGCTCAGGAAATCATTTGTCAATCAAGTACATTACAGAGAGAAACTGTCATGGAATTACCTGACTTGAGATGTTTCAAATGACAATTTTGTACTTGGCACCTCTTCAGTTATTCAAGACAACACAAGGCTGTTCTAATCTTTAAAAAGATTTTAGGATTAAGAAAAATTGGCACTCTATGTTTCAAACATTTAGTCTTATTTGAAGAACCCAACTCTTACAGGAGACTCAGGGAGGGTTCCAATAACAGAAAGAAGCCCCTTGACGTGAGGAACAGGCCAGGTGGTAAAGACAGATGACTCTATGCGTGTGTAACATGTATGATATCTGATCACTCTTTCATTTCAGGTTTTTGGTTTGGGGTGGTGCAGGAAGTTCCCAGTTAGCTAAGCTGAAATAAATATTGAGCACCTGCTGATGCCAGGCACTCTGCCAGGGCACTGAGGGTGCAGAACGGAAAGAGACACAGTCCTAGGGCCAGCCTGGACTAAAATAGAAATAAATGACAATCCCCTTTACATATCCATGATTATTATTTTATTGATTTTCATGTATAGAGCTCATTGTTTTCTTTTTTCCGTGTTTGCAAGGCACCATTCTAGGTACTGGGCCCTTGATACATTTTTAAAGTATGAAAGGCATATTTAAATTTAATTTTAGCAGCAGGGAAAGGGATATTTTGCACACAGTAGTGAAAAGTCATTAGAATCTGGGCTTCCCTGGTGGCTCAGTGGTTAAGAATCTGCCTGCCAATGCAGGGGACACGGGTTCGAGCCCTGGTCAGGGAAGATCCCACATGCTGCGGAGCAACTAAGCCCACGAGCCACAACTACTGAAGCCCGTGCACCTAGTGCCTGTGCTCCGCAACAAGAGAAGCCACCGCAATGAGAAGCCTGCACACGGCCACGAAGAGTAGCCCCCGCTCGCCGCAACTAGAGAAAGCTCACGTGCAGCAACAAAGACCCAACACAGCCAAAAATAATAAATAAAAAAATTTATGAAAAAAAAGTCATTAGAATCTGTATTTAGTATTCAAACCAAAAATGCCTTTTTGAATGAATGAATGCTTCTTTGAAGGTAAAACTGTTGCATTTATAATGTAATATGAATGCACATTTCAGGCTGTTTAAGCAGGTTTTCCCCTACCCTGGGAAAAAAGATTCATTTTTTTTTCTTCAAAGAGACTTGTGGATACTCAACCATTTCATTAGAAACTGACAATTTTGTATTTAAATTTTATGTATGCCAGACTGTAGCTATTGATACTAGTATGAACATTAACAGCAGGCTATGATAGTCTATCAAAGGTTCAGGGCACGGTACCGTGATTTAAAGGTTAGGAACAAACTTTATAAAAACTTGTAATTTCATCTCAGTCCTTGGTTAACATCTCTGCATTTGTTCTGGACTCAAGAAAGGGGTTTTTTCCTTTATTTTTAAAACAATATTCCCAAATAGCACTATCTATTCAGTTGTCTGCTTCTTTAAGGATAGATCTCCACCCCTCTGCACGTCCCACCCCCAGACCCCAGAGTAAGACTCATCTGTCTTTAGTTACTGTATTAAAGTTAATATCACACTAGTCACTGGGGCTTCTGCCCTCATGTGTGTGGGTATTTCTCTGTGTGTGTGAGACAGACTTGCTCAGGCCCACTTTTTGCATTGTCTGGCATTCAGTTTTCCTGCTTTTCCAGCTAGGCTGTTTTCCCTCTTGCCTGTCACTCATAAGAAGGATGTGACTTCCCCTGTGTTGACTGCATGAATGGGCCAGTTCTTCACCCCTCCCTGTCCTCTGTCCAATTATTTTGCTGTGCCTTCCTCCTAGGGGCGGGGTGCAATTCCCCACCTGTAGGCATGGCCATACAACTTACTTTGACCAGTTACTTTAGCAGATGTGACACAGCAGAGGCCCAAGTGTCCTGTGCTATTGAGCTTGATTTTCCTGTGTCTCTGTCATCACCACGGGAAGAACATGCTGGCCTATTAGTTCCAGGAAGAGGATGAGAGACACGTGGAGCAGAAACACCCCCGGACAAGTCTAGTCCAGGTGCTCCAAACCCCAGGTAACCCACAGCCTCCTAAAGAATAGTCAATGATTGCCTTCTTAAGCCACTGAGTGTTGGGATGGTTTGTACACAGAAAAACTTCCATCCTCCCTACTTTGTCATCATCACAGATGACAGCTCTCCCCTTCTCTATTTCATAGGCTTCTTTTCCACCTAATGTCACTCTGTCCCAGCACCCGGTGACAAAAAGTGGGACCCTCTGTGGCACTGGGGAAGTGGAAGAGAAAATAAGGGGAGGAAATAAGGGCAAAGGAGAGAAGACTGATACCAACTGCAAGATTTTTATCGGAAAGATGGAAAACTTAATTGTCACCGCACTCAGCCTGCTCCTGCCTCCATTCTCCCATCTCCTTTCTCTCCCCCAGCCCTAATTTCCTACCCTTAATAAACAATGTTCCCACAGTCAATCTTCATGATGAGGCTGAAGTTACATTACAATAATGTTAATATTTATTGAATACCAACTGTATATATTAAGCACTGAGCTAAGTGCTTTACTTGGACTGTATCTTTTAAACCTCAGTGTGATGTTGTAAGATAGATAATGTGATCTACATTTTACTTGTGAAGAAGCTTAAGAGACACCGAGACCCACAGCTAGTAACGGGTGGAGCTGAGGTTCTAATCCAATCAGCCTGATGCCATAGCCCAGGCTCTTTACCCCCACACCACACGGCCTCCTCTTGCTGAATCCCCTTGTTCCCATCTCCCACTGTCATTCTTCGCCCCTCTCTATGGGCAACCATTAATGGATATATTTTTATTTTAATATATGTTATATTACACACTGTGGATCATTGTTTGATATGAATTATTTTTAATTTATGTAAATGGTATTTTATTACCTATATTATTGTTTCCTTTTTCTCACTAAGCATCTTGTTTTTGATACATCCATGTTTCCATGTGTTGACTGCCAAAGCAATCCTGAGAAAAAAGAACAAAGCTGGAGGTATAACCCTTCCAGACTTCAGATTATACTACAAAGCTATAGTAATCAAACTAGTGTGGTATTGACACAAAAACAGATACATAGATCAATGGAACAGAATAAAGAGCCCAGAGATAAACCCACACACCTATGGTCAATTAATCTATGACAAAGGAGGCAAGAATACACAATGGAGGAAAAAAACCATCTCTTCAACAAGTGGTGCCAGGAAAGCTGGACAGCTACATGTAAAACAATGAAATTAGAGCATTCCCTCACGCCATATATAAAAATAAACTCAAAATGGTTTAAAAACCCAAATTTAAGACATGACACCATGAAACTCCTAGAAGAGAACATAAGTGAAACACTCTTTGACATAAATCATAGCAATATTTTCTTAGGTAAATCTCCCAAGGCAAAATAAATAAAAGCAAAAATTTAAAAATGGGACCTTATCAGGGCTTCCCTGGTGGCGCAGTGGTTGGGAGTCTGCCTGCCAATGCAGGGGACATAGGTTCGAGCCCTGGTCTGGGAAGATCCCACATGCCGCGGAGTAACTGGGCCCATGAGCCACAGCTACTGAGCCTGCACGTCCGGAGCCTGTGCTCTGCAACAAGATAGGCTGCGATAGTGAGAGGCCCGCGCACCGCGATGAAGAGTGGCCCCCACTTGCCGCAACTAGAGAGGGCCCTCGCACAGAAACGAAGACCCAACACAGCCAAAAATGAATAAATAAATAATAATAAAAAACTTCCTTATTTAAAAAAAAAAAAAGGGACCTTATCAAACTTAAAAGCTTTTGCACAGCAAAGGAAATCATCAACAAAATGAAAAGACAACCTATGAAATGGGAGAAAATATTTGCAAATGATGCGACAAACAAGGGGTTAATATCCAAAGTATACAAACAATTTATACAACTCAATATCAAAAAACACCAAACAACCCAATCAAAAAATGGGCATAAGACCTAAATAGACATTTTCCCAAAGAACACATACAGATCGCCAACAGGCATATGAAAAGATGCTCAACATTGCTAGTTATTAGAGAAATGCAAATCTAAACTACAATGAGGTATCACCTCACACCAGTCAGAATGATAATCATCAAGAAAGTCTACAAATAATAAATGCTGGGGAGGGTGTGGAGAAAAGGGAACCCTCTTGCACTGTTGGTGGGAATGTAAATTGGTACAAACACTATGGAAAACAGTATGAAGGCTCCTTAAAAAACTAAAAATAGAGCTACCCTATGATCCAGCAATCCCACTCTGGGTATATATCTGGAAAAAAATGAAAACTCTAATTTGAAAAGATACATACAATGTTCACAGCAGCACTATTTACAATAACCAAGATATAGAAACAACCCAAGTGCCCATCAATAGATGAGTGGCTTAAGAAGATGTGGTATACATATACAATGGAATATCACTCAGCCATTAAAACAATGAAATATTGCCATTTGCAGCAACATGGATGGACCTAGAGAATATTATGCTTAGTGAATTAAGTTAGACAGAGAAAGACAAATACTATATATCACTTACATGTGTAATCTAAAAAATAATACAAATGAATGTATATACAAAATAAAAACAGACTCACAGCCATAGAAAACAAGCTTATGGTTACCAAAGAGGAGAGGTGCGGGGAAGGACAAATTAGGAGAACAGGATTAACAGATAAAACTATTATACATGAAATAGATTAAAAAAAACAAGGATTTACTGTATAGCACAGGGAATTATACCCAATATCTTATAATAATCTATAATATAATCTGCAAAAATACTGAGTCACTATGCTGTACACCTGAAACTAACACAATATTGTAAATGAACTATACTTCAATAAAAAAAGAAAGATCCATCCATCCATGTTGCCCTGTGTTGATTTAATTTGTTGTCTCTGACCTGCTACAGAACAGTCTGTGGTTTCCACTCACCCCAAATGATTTATCCACTCCTCCATAATGAAGATCCAGATTTTTTCCAACTCTTCACCACAAATGATACTTTAGTGAGCATCCTCATATGCTGTCCCTCATGGTGCTAGTGAGAAATTCCTGGACATAAATCCAGGAGCAATTTGGGACATTTCTTCATATACCAGTTCTTTCTGTTTCCTTTCCTACAAATTGCCTGTTCATAATCTTTGCTCATTTTGCAATTGATTTTGATTTTTTTTTTCTTCTTAATTTGGAGGAATTCCTTGCTTATTCTAGATACTTGCTGTTTTGTAACATTCCAAATAACTTCTCTAAATCTGTCACCTGGTCTCTGTTCTTGCTGTCCTTCATGAACAGAAGTCTTATTTTGATGTAATTCAATTAATTTTTTTTTTTGCCTTATGGTCTGTGCCTTTGAAGTTTTGTTTAAAAAAATCCCATCCCATCTCCAGTTCTCAAAGATTTTTACTTTGTATTTTTGTCTATTGACTTTATGGGCTTACATTTCTATTGCCTTTTTTAAAAAAAATACAATTACTTAAATAACCTTATTCTTCTAACATTATGAGTGAAACAAGCTTTGGAGGGCAAATCCAAGAAATTGACCGTTGTTGACGTCAATTGCTTCTATGAAAAGTATGTGATCTGAGTTCCAAAACACCAAGCTGGGAGTAAACTTTTGGAATAGATCCTATTTATGCACTGAGGGGTGCCAGGATATTTATGAAAAGCAACTCTAAAGTAACAATACTGCTCTGGCCATGGTTGTTGGCCTCAGTATCATAACATTATAATTGTAGTGTTAATATGATTATAAATGACCCTGAGCAGTGTTGCTTAAAGCATTGCCCTCAAATCAACTGCATCACATTTACTTAAATGTACTTATTAAAAATACAGATTTCAGTGTCAACACCCATGGAATATATGACACAAAGAGTGAACCCGAACATAAACTATGGAGTTTGGTTGATAATAATGTGTAAATGTTGGTTCATCAATTGTAATAAAAGAGCCACATTGATGCGGGATGTTGATGGTGGGGAGGCTGTGTATATGGGGAAAGGGGTGTGTGGCAGCTCAGACTTTTTGCTTGATTTTGCTGTAATCCTTAAACTGCTTTAAAAAATAAAGTTTATTAATTAAAAAAGAAGACTCCTTAGAGCTGTTCCTTAGAACTACTAAAGCCATAATTTCATTTTTTCATTAGCATCCCAGGTAAATATTATTCTCATAGAAGTTTGATAGCTACTACCTGAAATGTATATTTTAATAATAATAATAATAATAATAATAATAATAATAATAAAAAGGTTTGTTACCTGGTGGGTGTGAATTATCTGGCGAGGGAAGGGATCAGTTTAGACTGTATCAGGAGAGAGAGCCAGAGATAAATGGGTTTTGAATAATGAGGGAGGAGTCCCCCAGTTTATTTTAGCTTCTAATAAAGATTACTTATGTTTGTTTGACATATGGATTTTATTTGCCATGTATATGGTGAGGAAAATAAAGATGTGTTCTGACCAAAACACAGGCACATACTAGCCTAGTAGCACTAAACTTTTATCACCCTATGTAAGAAGTGAAGTGATTGTATTCTCCTACATTCAGGGGATTCTTGTCTTTACTGCTTTTTCTGCCTGGGTGGAATCCCTTCCCTCTATCACTTCTGAAGGACACTTCTCACAGACATTTTTAAGGCCTTGAGTTTGGCTCTCATCTGTCCAGCAATGCAGTGAAGGAATTTTCTGCCAGGTTGAAATTGGGTAACATTGTAATGAGTGAGTCTTATTTCTATCAGGGGATCATGGGGTCTCCTTGGTGACTGTCACTGAATTTACAGAGCTGGCTATACGGTTTGAGCTCTTTGAGTAGCAAATATAATGGAATACCTCCTCCCCCATCCCGCCCCTGATCATCCTGAGATATGAGCACATGCAGGAAGATTACAAAAAACAAAGCAAAAAATCCCACAAAACCTCCAACCAACCAAGCCTCACCAGTCGTATTGAAAATATTTGTAAAATTACCATATGAAAAAAGTCATATTTAAACATGCGGAGGGAACAATTTCTAGATCTTAATGAGGTCCCCATTATGATGCAGAGTTGCTAAGAACAAAGGGAGACCATAGTGCAGTGGTTAGGGTGTGGGCTCTGCACCGCATGAACCATGGCATACAAACAAGCTCTAGATATGTGTTTGTCAAGTAAAATTAAAGCTCTCAAAATAGAAACAGTTTTGATAGGTGTCAGACATTGTGACAGTTTACATGCACTATCTCATTTTCACAAAATGAGGCAGGTTCTATTAATGTCCTTACAGATGAGGACACTGGGGCTTAGAGAGGTTTGCCCAAGTTCACAGAGACAGCAGATGCCACAGATCGATTTCCCAGGGCTGGCAGAAAGCTCTGGTTCCAAAAATAACAGCAACTGAACTGTATCAGAGATGATTATTTAGCCTATTATAGAATGAAACGACTATTTTCATGGGTTACCTACTGATTTCTAATTATAAAAATTCAGACTGATGAGATGATCTTTATTTCCCCTCTCTGTGGCTTAGCTTCCTCATCTGTAAAACGAGGGCGCTGGGTGAAGCCATCGGTCCTCAGCCCTGGCTGCACATGAGAACCTCCTGAGGAGTTCTCATACCTGGATCCACCTCATGCCAACTGAATTAGAATCTCTGCAGTGGCGCCCAAGCACTGGAATCTATTTTTAAGCTCCCCAGGTGATTGTAAAGAGCCAAGTGATTTCTGACTCTACAAGTCCTCACTCTGTGATTATATTTCAACATTTCTTTAGCTTGACCCTGTCCCCCGCCGCACCCCAGTACAGATGAGAGGACAGAGTTGGCCATTCACCCAACATCTGAAGAGTTATTAAGCCCACCACTAAGACTTTTTATCAGTTTGATTAAAAAAAAGAAAAAGAAAAAACAAAAAACCAAACAGTCACCCATGCTTTTAGAGGATTTTCCTGAAAAAGAAACTTCAAGACAGTGTCATCTGGTAATCTGCTACCATGTACTGATCTACATAGCATCTTTGAGCCCCCCTTACCAAGGTCAGGAAAGGGTTTTCTTATTTTTTCTTTTTTAAATGGGTGAACTGGAAACAAAGCTCCCAGAGCCCAGACAACTGCACTTCTCCTGTCTGGACAGTCAGAGAACGTCTGGTTCATTTTGTTTGTTGGCATTGGCACCAAAAGGCCAGCCCCTGGTGAGAAGCTATCAGGTGAGCAGACGGAATTTGCTCATGTGACTTCTTCTGGGCTTGTCACCTTCTCTGGGACAAGGCACAGTGTTTTAGATTTTCTTTGGAGAAGCTGCCCCTTGTAAGGGCTCCGGATCGGAGCCCTCCTTTCAGTGAGCACCGCAGCTTCACCCGCTGCCGCGAGGGGCTGTGTCCGGCTTCTCTCCAGCGACCGGCCTGTCTAGCGGTTCTGTCAGAACATGTGTTGGGGTGGCTGACACTAACACCACAGCTGCTTTTCTCCCTGGTTGAATTCTGCCCTTCACATCTCTTGACAACATCATCACTCTCGCTCTTGTGGGCTTGACAGCGCATTGACTTGCAGACAGCATTGCATGGCAGTTGCCAGAATTCACATTTCATCTCCTGGTTATTCCAGACACATCATCAAAGGTGACATGGTGAAGTTAAGTTAGGGAGATGATATCTACTCAGGCCAAACCGATTTTTCCCCACCAAATCTGAGGCTGAGATTATGTGTGCAGCAGAGCAGGAAGCAAAAGTCAATGCAATGCATAAATACAGCGCTTGCTGAGGATCAGCTGGCTGACTGACTGGAAAGACATTGTTCAAGGGTGATAACGTTGGCGGTACAATGGACTTTCCCCCAAAACAGTTTCTGGAGTTTAGATTTTCAGTAGGCTGCTCTAAAACGAATGCTTTAGCGGTAAGTGAGAACTCCCCACCTCTCTCTTCTGACTTGTCCCTGTCCGCAACATATCTATTGCATTTTTTTCATTTCTTCACAGTTGTGTTCTCCTTTGTTTATTTACTACTAATAGACTCACTGATTTTTTCCACAAGCTGATTTTTTTAAAGCCTCTCAGCAGATGAAACCTTGCATGTCAAATTGTCCTTGGGAAGCAGTCTCTGCTTATTATAGCATCATCTTTCACTGGCGCTGGAGTGAGGCAGCTGTCAGGGACGGCATGCACTCACAGAGGTGGTACCAACAAAGTGACCTGGTGAAGCCATGGCTATGAGAACGGGATTGGAACTCAGAAATATAACCTAGTACCTATAACACTACATGTTCTCCCCAAAGAGACTGAGGGCAAACCTTGTCCCACTCATTCTGGAACTCTCAGTGTTTATCACGAGGCTTGGCACACACGAGGTGTGGAGGAAGTGTTTGATGAGTTGACTGCTGTGGTTTTGCCCATTGCTCGGCACACAGCAAGCACAGAGTACATTTTTGTGCCTGTTGAAATAGGGCCTAAAGAGGTACACTGATTTGCTGAGTGGCAGAGTTACAGTATATGGTTCCAACATGCCGTTCTCTGATTCTTTAAAAATATGTATCTATGTGTAACATGCAGGCAAATTTATTTCCTTTGCAATCCATGAAGTAAGAGACAAACTGCTTCATGTGCAGGAAACATGTTAAATGGGACATTTACTTACACAATTCTTTCATGGAATTGATTCAATAAAAGTAATAATAACAAGTGCTTAAATTTATTAAGCATTTACTATGTGCTGAGAACTATAATACTGGATATAACAGATAAATAAGACATAGTCCTTGCTGTCAAGAAACTTGGAGTAAAAAAATGTAATTTGCAGGGGTTTTTTTGGGGGGAGGGTGGTCATATTTTGTAAAGCACTAATAGAACATCTATTTCTGCAAGTAATCTCAACATTTATTTATCTCAGCAGTATCCGCTTGGCACTGTGTCCTTACCTCCCCTACCAGACGTTAAAAACAGAAGATGTGATACACACACACACACACACACACACACACACACACACAACGGAATACTATTCAATAATAAAAAAGAACGAAATTTTGCCATTTGCAGCAACATGGATGGACTTGGAGGGCATTATGCTAATAACAATAAGTCAGAGAAATGTCAGACGGAGAAAGACAAATACTGTATGATATCACTTATATGTGGAATCTAAAAAATACAACAAACTAGTGAATATAACAAAAAAGAAGCAGACACATATATAGAGAACAAACTAGTGGTTACCATCAGAGAGAGGGAGGGGGGAGGGAAAATGTAAGACTGGGAGACTGGGAGGTACAAACTATTAAGTATAAAATAGGCTACAAGGATATATTGTACAGCACGGAGAATATAGCCAATATTTTATAATAACTATAAATGGAATATAACCTTTAAAAATTGTGAATCACTGTATTGTATATCTTTATATAATATCGTATAGCAACTATATCTCAATAAAAAAATCAGAAAAAAAAAACCCCCAAAAAAACAGCTCTGTGTCTCCTTTGCCAGGGGCAAGTGAAGTGACAGGTTACATTTTCAGGGTGTTTTTCGACCTCACAATGGAATCAGTGAGCATGCAGCAAGAATGTAAACATCACTTGCCAAAAAAGTTTCATGTACACTAAAAAAACAAGTCTGAGTAGGGAAACTGAGCCCCAAGGAGATTTAACTAGAATGAAAGTCAAGAACACTAATGTTTCATTTGGTACCTGTGCTTCTCCAGGTAGGGCATGTGGAAAAAAAACCAGAGACTCCAGCATGAATAAGAGGAAAGCTAGAGGGGTTCATTGTTAGGAAACTAACTAGATAAACAGGAAGCAACTAAACTACTGGAGAATATTTATGGGGGAGAAAAAATTTTCAGAGGTATATTTGTGGCCTAGAAGTTTAAATATGTAGATAAGAATACTAGAAATAAGAGATGTCACGAACTGAGATGGGGAAGACTGTGGGGGAAGGAGGCTTTGTGGGAAAGATAAGGAGCTCAGTTTTGGAAAGTTTGTTAAGTTTGAGAAGCTAATTTAGATATTAAAAAAGGGTGTCAAGTAGGCAGTTGGGTATATGAGACCAGAGTTCATCGGAGAGGTGGGAGGTGGATTAAATTTGGGAGTCATTAGGGTACAGCAGTCATTGAAAGTCATGGCAGAGATAACCTGGGATATGAGCACAGGTAGAGTGGAGAGATAGATAGTGAGGAATCAGCAAAGCATACTGAGCCCAAGGAGCCCCACAGAGGCAAGAGGAAATCTAGGCAAGGTCAGCTACTGGAAGCCAGCTAAAGACAGACCTTCAGATGGGGCCAGTAGTCAACTGTGAAAGGTTGCTGATAAGTCAATACAAGGATTGATAATTGACTATGAAATTTAACAATTAGGAGATTGGGGGTGACCTTCATAAGACAGTGTCTGTGAAGTGCTGGGGGTGAGAACATGAATGGAGTGAGCTTATGAAAGAGTGAGAGGAGAGGAATTAGAAGCTCCAAGTATATAAAACAACTCTATGAGCACTAAGGTCTGCTCCAACTCTGAGACTGATGTGAGCCCTTCTGAAAAAGTGTCAGGATGTATGCCATATTTTTAGAGGTACACTCTGAGATGCCCTGATGACCAAGAGGCCTTTGTTCAAATCCCATTGGGAAACAAGACAATTCACTATGGCCTTATTAAAGCTTTAATTCAAAGCACTTGAAGATACTTTCTTTCCTAGGCTTCCTGATCTTACCTCACCAGGTTTTTATAAAGTTACAGAGTCAAGTAAGAGGATGAGTTTTAAATCAAGGCTGTCCCCCATTCTCAAGTGTATTTAACTTTTGATTGAATAATATTATCTAAAAGCTACCAAATGAAAATAAGACTATACTCTTACTTGCACAGGGCTGACTAGTCAAGTGGAAAGCAATAGAATCAGCATCCAGAAAGAATTGATTACATCATGTTGTGTAATAGAAAGAACTTGAAATTTCAAGTAAAATGATTTGTGTTTGAGTCCTGGATCCATTCCTTCCTCGCTGTGAAAATTTACACAAAATATTTAACTTTTATGAGCCTCGGTTTTTGACGTGTAAAACTAGGATGATGATAACTACTTCACAGGATTATTCCAAAGATCAATTAAAATGTCATATGGGGGAAATGATGTCATATGGGGGAAAATGATGTCATATGGGGGAAATGATGTCATATGGGGAAATGATGTCATATGGGGAAATGATGTCATATGGGGGAAATGATGTCATATGTGGGAAATGATAAGCAATAAGTAAAGCCTATATCAATATCATTGATTATAAATTGCTTCTACATCTATGCTTTTGGCAGATTCTCCCAACCCTACAGAGGAGGCAGAGCTGGGTATTATCATTCCCATTTTAAAGAAAGTGAAGCTGAGGCTCTGAGATGTTAAGAGACCTGTTCAAAGTCACATGATGAATAAGTGCCAGAGTTGAGACCAGAAAAAAAGTGTGTGTCTGTGATCTGGGGCCTTGTTCACTGTCCAGGTGTCCACATGGACATCACATAATATGGGAATCTAGTGGGGCAAGGAGCCTCCTCTGCACGGAACAGAGTTTCTAAATCTGACTCATTCTCCTCTTGGTGGTGTGCACGAGTGGGGCTGTGACAGCAGGTTCAGTGGGGAGGTACACGGCTGAGGGAGAAACACCTAGGCATCCTGGACCTCCTTCCCCTTGACCTTTATCTTTCCCTTCTCCTAGTCACCTCTGCATTGCTACCAAGTCCCTAAAAGAGCCTTTAGTGTATTCATTGCTCTGAGGGTAGACGCTCTTACGACTCTCAGAGCATCCTTAAAGGATGCCTCTGAAGGTGTCCCTTGAATTGGAATATTTTACAGCTGGAAGAAACCTCAGATGTCATTTAGGTAAGTCTGCATTTTACAGAGAAGGAAGCTGAATTCCGGAACTATTAAGATATGAAGGCAAGGCTCCTCAGGTCACATCACACCAGCTCTGGGCAGTGCACACTCTTTCCACAGACCACACTGCCGCCCTCAATGAGGCCATGGCACGGCATGGTACCTTAAATCAAAATCTTGAAGCATTTCTCAATTAGTTATTTAAGTAAAATGAATTTATTCTAACTCCCCCTATTACAGCATTAAAAAGAGCTTAAACCACTTAATAAATAAGTGGCAGCTGGAGTCACCTCTTGATGGATAATCATGTTTTCTCATTTGAAGTTAAAGTGCTAGAAGACAAAGTGACTTTAAAACTGCTCATGAGAGGCCCCAATTATCTGATAAGCAATTCCAAAGACCATACACATAAAGGCAGAAACAGACCTCTTTATGAATGGTGTCTGACAAGGAAAGAGATATTTGTGGCAAAGAAGCTCTTGAAAATGTAATTATTTATCCTTTCACAATTAATGAAAGAAATTGAAAATGAAGCTTTCATTTCAAATCCTTTTTATCTGGATGAAACTTTAATTTTACATAATGAAATTGCCTTCACAGTTCAGTGTGTTAAAATATGCAGTTAAGCAGCATATCAAGGTTAAATGCCGACTGTTGTTGGCTCACTTAGAAATCATGCTGCCCAACGCCGAAAACAAGAATGAACACCTGCTACTATCCCCAGATCCAGGGACAGCACACAGCCTGCAGGGCTGGCTCCCCAAATGCAGGGGATGCAGTTGATTTTTCTTGCATATGCCAACTCCTGTATAAAGTTAGTTGGATATTTAAAGTTTCCACTTCTCTTTGTTTTTCAGTGGGGCTCTTTTTGGTTTGTTTGTTTGTTTGTTAGAGCGCCATAGATGACTAACCTTCTCTCTTACAGAAGTCTGTCCTAAGACAACACTTGCATCACCAAAGTTGTTGCTTTCAGTTTGGTGAAACAATGTTAAAACTCCTTTATTCAGATTTTGCCGTTTCGCAATTTATGATGAATTTCAGCTTAGATCTCTTTTAAATTATATTTACACTCTTAGAAAAGGAGGACCTTATGAAATGCTGTGGGAGGTGTGGTATGGGAACATGAAAACGGGATTGAGGTGAGTTCATTGGACATATTTATCTTAAGAGACAGAGGTGGAGATGTTCATCTGTGGACCTCCCCGTTTTCCCTTTGAATAGCACCTTTGTGACAGTTAATTTATGGCTCTGGAGCATCCTATGGAGCACCTTTCACCTTCAGACTCTGTAAGTGGAGTAAAGGCAACAATCAGAACTGCATTCCCTTCCCTTCTCTGATATAGTCTGTAACAGTGATTCTTGTTTTGACCATTGGGGTGGTTGTTGGGAAAGACTTATGGATCTAAGCAATATCTTATTGTACTGAACTCATTTGGTGGCTTTTCTAGATATACAGGGCAACTGTGTTATTAGATTACAAAAGCCACATGAAGAAGAAATGATAATGAGACCTTTCAGGACAAACTTCTTCGAACTGGGGGCATATGTCACATTTGCAGGTTTATTCTTTCTATAATGGTCCTGCTACTTGTTATAAGATGTAGGTTGTTAGGATGATTGGCAGGCCATAAAACTGGAAGACTGTAAAAGATACTACAGTGTGTGTGGTGATATAACCTATATCATAACCTATTTCCTCTTCTGAGTCAAAGCTTGAGTTATGGTATTATCTGCTTCCATGATACCGGAAGGCATCATGTAGTTTATAAAATCTTCCAAAATTCCATGAGCTAGATTTGCCTCTTGTTTCATTGAATTGCCCTGGAACCCAAAGGAGGCCTTAGCTATCAAAGGACATCACATTAGTTTTATCAGAAAAAAAAAATTGATAGTGAAAAACAATGTTTCAATAAGGGAAAATTTATAATAACGTAGCCATGCAAAGTACCTATATATAACCAATTTCATAATTACAACTTATTCTTACAGATCCTCAGGGAAGTGAAATCTGAGAGAAGGTAACAATGATGTATTTAGTTTTGGTTACTGCATGCACTTCAAAGCCATTAAACTACTGGTTAGTGAAACTACATTCATACACAAACATACAAACAAACCACTGATTGGTTTTCCCTCAAACAACCTAAGTTTTTGCAAGTTTTAACACTGAACAAGTGTTTAAATAATAACAAACAATAACGGCTACTCTCTACAACAACTGTAAATCTCCTACTGTTTCTCAGAAACATGCAGGTTTGATTACATTTTATACAAGGCTTAGAAAACCCTGCTCTGATTTTTACAGACCCTATTGTTTATGGATCAGAACTGCCTGGGTAATAGAACTGCTGATACATTCTCAGAGTTCCAGGAAAAGGAATTTCAATTGTGAAATAAAAATGTGGTAGAATTGAAATGTTTCATCAATATGGCCTGGTGTTCTCTGCTGCTTTATTAGATCTATCTGATTTGATACAGATGAACTGCTACTGATTTTAGTCCTTCAGAACCAGATGGAAGAAACTCTAGAATGCATCCAAATATGATACGTTCAAATGGAGAAGATGATGAACACAGAAAAATTATTCACAGATAGTCCCTAAACCTTAGGCCTATTTTAGTCTTCTTTCCCATTAATGCTTTTACAAGGTGTTTCCAGTATATCATTGAGTAGAAAATGATGCTTTCTTTAATAAAGACCTAGACAGAAGGGATCAGACATCTACATTTAACTGAATCAACTGGAAGAAAAGACCCATCTTGGAAACTGTTGATTATTAGTCTATAATCCTGCCTGTTCCGTCCTGAAGTATGAATTCAGGAGAATTGTCAGTTGTATGTGTGATCCTGAGTTAGAATTCTCAGTGGCCAAGTGAAAACATTCCTGGCTTTGTTATTTTTTTCTCCCGAATTTTCTTCTTCGTATATGTGGTCAAAGGATATCTGGAAAGTTAAAGGTTCTCAATGTAACTTTGAATTGTACAGTGAATAAATAGAATTCTGGGTGGTGGTGGGAATCAAGCATTTGCAGAACAAACTAGTTTTCTTTAATTCATTCTCTAGGGAAAGGTAATTTATTCTAATATTGAGCTATCTCTACTATTAAATTTGAAGTGAAGTTAACAGGACAGAGACCTGTCTGTGTACATCCAACAAGACACAAAGACAATAGCCAAGGGCACCAAATTAATGAGTGCATGTGAAAGCACTTTAAACCTGCAACATGCTTTATAAGTGTAATCAGCATCTTCATATCATCCTTTTCATCTAGAAAAGGCAACTCGGAGGTAGCCGTGTTTTTAGGAAGTTCAGCACTATTCCCCTATGAAAGGATTATTTTTGTGTTTAGAATATTTTTGATAGAACCAAGTAAACTAATATGTATTCTGTCTATAAATCAGAGGAATAAAGGGCTCTCAGGTGCCTGCTGCTCTCCCGGACTTCTCTATTCATCTCTTTATAGTTCATGGTTTATGAGCATAAATTGTGATGCTCTAAGTATAAAGCTTGCTACACTATCATTACATTTGACATTCACGTAGATACTAATGTATGCTTATATCTGAGGCATGTTGAGGCAGTGAAGGGTTTTTCAAGTAAACACTATTTGAAATAAACTAAATTTCATAATTCAAGGATGGATTTAGTTCTTAATTAGGAATAAAAGCTAGAAGAAGGAGCCACTCAGTTGAAGGTGCTGATACAAGTCCAAAGTATTAAAGATAACATAAAGACAAAACAACTTAATGAACCTAAGGCTTTAACAAAACAGAGACAGTAAAATTCTATCCCAAGAAATTGGTTTAGAAATGTGGAAAGAAAATTAAAAGATTTATCTTGAACAACGACTTGCTAGCTCTTACTGGCACACTATAATATTCATGTATCATTCACTAGTCAATGTCCTATTTTCTATCCTAGTTTGTGTGTGTGTGTGTTTTACAGAAGGCATTTTCTTTTTGAAGAGAAATTTGAGGACTTTTGATTACCCAGGTAACACATTTTAAAATTCAGCTAATTAGGTAAACACTGAAATATCTAACTGTAACTATTTGTGGCAAGTATCTCTACCTCTTTCTGAGAGGTTGAGTCTGAATTCAAATATATTGATGGTGAGCAGTTTAACAAAGACGTTCATAGATGATTCTCAAAGACTCCCCACGCATTTATTTCAACCTGGAAAACAGCTGAATACGTGGCGAGAAAGCACTTGCTGTTTGGCCAAGTAGAGCCGCCCCACACCCACCCCCCCAAAAAAGTTGTTGTTTCATAACCATTAATTCATAGAAGGAAGAAACTGGAAAAACTGTATCTAAATAACAATGGACTCAGAAAGCCTCAGAAAGGTAAACGTAAAGATACACTATTTTAATTGTGTAAATGTCTTGAGTCTGGGAAAAGTCTGTGAACTAGACACCATTAAAAGATGCAGTATCTGCTAGTCCCAAACTCCCAATCCATCCTTCCCCCAACCCTCCTCCCCCTTGGCAAACAAGGTCCTACTGTATAGCACAGGGAACTATATTCAACATCCCGCAATAAACCATAACGGAAAAGAATATGAAAAAGAATGCAGATATATGTATAACTGAATCACTTTGCTGTACAGCAGAAATTAACACAACACTGTAAATCAACTATACTTCAATTTTTTTAAATGCAGCAAATTTGACCCAGAGGGGATGCACTGCTACCAGATGGGAAAGAAAGCAGAGTGTCATTTTTTGTGTTTGAGGTGTCCAGGTAAGAGTTCCCCAAAGCATCTTACCTTTGTTTTCTGCCTTCAGTTCCTCTGCCATCAAGCTGTCTTGTCGGTTACCGAGCACGAATGCCAGAAACGAGAGGATGAGGGCATCCAAAATCCCAATGATAGCCAGGATGTAAGCCCAGCGGACTGAACAAGCCCCAAGAGTGTACTTGTCTGTCTTTTCTCCACACATCCGTTTTACTTCATCTGAATCCCAGCCATCAGGGAAAATCATACAGCCAAGCACAAGGCAGGCAGCTTAGAGAGAGAGGAAAAAAAGAGAAAAGGAGTTGACATAAATTCCATTTTAGCAAATATAGCTACTATGTGTCAAATCATTGTCCAAATTCTTGATGTAAAAACCAGCAAATCTTACTGCTGTCCAACCCTGAGTGATTTTTTCCTGGTTAACTTAAAAGCAGCCCAGCACTCTGCAGTGAAAGGGGCTCTGGGAACACACTTTTCAGTGAGACTGAGCATTATAAGAGAGATTAAGGTATGTTGATCAATAAGAAAATACTAAAAAAAAAAAAAAAAAAAAATTGAATTCGAGTGCATTTGTGAGAAGGCTTCCACTGCAAATAGGCCACAGGCAATCCTAACACTGCAGAATGACAATTCAATGCTGGCTCTAAAGAGCTATAATAGCAGCCAGATTAGGGATTAGGATAACATGGAAAATACCAGAGCACATATTGACTTGGAGTCACAGTAAAAAATAGTTTCATATTGTGACCTCCAACACACACACTAAAAAGTTTCTTGAAACTATACTTACCACGTGCAATGCACTCTGATATTTTCTAGTCTATTCTCTGTTCTATTTCATTTTTTAAAAGGCCGAAAATCATGGTAACGCAGTGTGGCACCCCAGAGCTTTTATGGAAATTCAGGAATTTAAGGAGAATGCTTATGTTCTATTTCCCAAATATCACCATGTGGATCATATGAACACTTTCAAATAAGAATATGTTAATTTGAAGGCTTTTGTTGCTACTCTCTTTACATTTAATCCAATTATTTGAGGGTAAATAATGACAGTGTTAGGTTATATAGAGCATTCTGAATAGGTAGTTCACTCATTAATTCAACAAGTGCTTATTGAGTGTCTCCTAAGGAGTACCAGACACAGTTCTTGGTGCCATCAAGGGATACAGCCATCAAGAAAAGAGACATGGTTTATGTTATCATAGACTTTATGTTCTGTCAGGAAAGGAGGCTAAAAATGAGTAAGCATGCAAATAAAATAATTGTAAGTTGTAATAAGTAACAGACAAGAAAGAAACAAAGGGCTCAGATAGAGAATAGCGGGTGGGACCTTCTTTAGAGAAAGTGATCAGGTAAGGCCTCTTGAGGGGATGACATTTAAGCTAAGGCCAAAAGCAGGCAAAGCACTAGACATGTGAAATAGATGGGAAAGATGTTCCAGGCAACAGCATGTGCAAAGGCCCCGATGTTGGAAAGAGGCTTGGTGTATTTCAGAAGCTACCAGGAGATTAGTGATGGGGGTGGAGAAAGTGATCACGTTGATGCTGTGAGGCAGGCTATGCACCCCAGCAGGTTATTGTTTCCAGGGCATGTAACTAAAGAAGACTATGATGGCACAACCAAGTTAGAGTTCTGTGACTATCAGAGGCAAACAATCCCTGAAGCTGGCAAGAGCAAGTCCCATATAACCCTTACCTCACTGCAACTTACTGAACAAGCCAGAAGTAGACAACTACTATCTCACTTTTTAACAGGAGCACAGCTCTACAAGACAGGTCTGGAAGAGACAGATACCAAGAGGGGTGACAGGAAGGAAGACTGCCTGGGAGAACTCTGATTTAGGATTCCTTGTTATTTTACAGGATGATAGTTCAAAACTTTGGGTCACACTTGATTCCTCTCTTTTCTTTGCCCCACATCACAAATGTTGCCATGCTTCTCTTCTCTACCTGTGCAATATCTCTGCCTAGGCACTCCTACTTGAAGCCTTCATTATCTCTCAAAAGGAACCCTAACTTCCCTCTGCCTTCTGTTCACCCTCACTGTATTTCAGATCCCACATTACTGCTCATGCTCAAAACGTCTTGCTGGTTCACACTGGTACTGAAGAACACTCAGACACTAAGCTAGGTATTCAAAGATCCACGGTCCAGCCCCTACTTAGTTTCCAGTCCTCCCCCCCTTTATACTCTCCACTTCACGTGGGTTGAAATACACATGATCCCCTGTCCATGCACCAAGTTTTTGGATCTCTGTTTTCTCTTTTGCCTGGAGAATCTGCCACCACTGTCCTTAAATACTCTACTCTTAAATATCCTTTAACATTCAGTCAAAAGCAACATTCTCCACAAAGTGAGCCATCTCAAATTCTTCTTGAACTACATTATTGGCCTTCTCTGAACTCACATAGCTGTTGACTGCATTGATCTTAAAGTTCTTATTGTCGTTGTTTTACATGTGTTACAGTTATTTATTTATAAGCATTATCTCAATTACAGACTATAAGCTTTCTGAGGAAAGAATCTTTGGTTAAGTCATCATATTTATAGCACCTAAAAGAGTGCCTTGTAGATAGTTGGCAATAAAATACTTTTGAATCGGAAACTGAATGAAACAATCAACAAATTATGGCACCTAGACAGTATAGTCTAAAATATAGTTTACAGAAGTCAACATCACAACTACCAAAGGTCACCAATCTAGTTAAATATGGATTCATACTTCGATGACATTTAACAGAGGCAATATTTTTATAACTTGACAACAGATTACAAGTACTTGGGAGATTAGAAAAAAGTGGAGTTGATGATTTGAAAATACTTCAAATTCCCATTCCTTCTGTAGTTTCTAGCATTCAGTACCAACATGCTCTCCAAGGCATTTCTAGTGGTAATCATCCTTGTATTTTAAAAAACATGTGGTTTCCATGAGTGAAAATTAATTTTATTTGGGAAGACCCAGATTTTTAAATCTAAACCATACTTCAGAAAAATCACCTCTAAGGAAGCTATGTTACACGGAATATCTTCTAAAATACTCTAAATGCTTTTTAACTTAATTTTTATTTGTGACAAAATTACTTAAGAAAAAAGGAAAATCAATTTTTTTTTTAATGAATGGGAATCATTTGGAGCATGGTAACATAGTTTTTGCTAAACTTAATAGACATCACCAAGTGACTCAAGTTCAGACAGGTTATTGGACATTATAAGACAATTCCACTGGAATAGGATGTTTGTGGAATGCTGACATCAACAAAGACATCTTTTCTCAAAGTCTTTATGCACTGAGGGTAGACTGACTATCTTAAAAATTTCCATTTCTGGAAACTCTGAATTACATACTGGAATAAAAAAAAGCAGAGGCAGAATTCACACTCTGAAGCTAAAACCACAGGAGAATATGAATGGCAATTCATTATTCCCTATCTTCAAAGTATATGATTTCCTTAATCAAATTTTAAGTGAAGAATCTGGGAAGATAGAGGATATAATATACCATTGTGCTTCATTTTACGCAATGGGTATTTTTGCTGAAAGTAACAAAAATAGAATTTTTGAAGTGCAATTTTTATTTTCAATATAGTCTAAGGGAGTTGGCTGTTCACAGGAATCTTAAGATAAAACCTGGGCTGATAACAAGGTCGGGTTTTGGCCTCCCGGGGAGAAAGGTTTAGTCCCCCACTCACAGGTGTACTCCAGGTGTCCTTCAGGCCAGAAGGCACTGGAATTTGTACTGGATTCTCCACCCCCTTCTTGTTGGCTGTCTCTTAAAGTGAAAGATCTGGTCTTTTAAAAAAATTCATCTGTTTTGAAAATCTGAATGGTTCTATAGTAGGATAATAAAAAATGAAACTCAATTGCATTTAAAAGCTTTTAAAACTTTGTAAGTGAAGTCTGTGATTAAAATCCAATTTTTAAATAAATAAATCCTATCTTTTTGAAAGCTGTGCTTCTAGATGGCCACTGCATAACAAATTTTATTTTCTGACAATGTATTATCAAATATACATTTTCTTCTCACCCTATCCGAACTTCCCCAACTTGGCTGTTTTATTTTTGAAAGGCAAAGCCCCCTCCCCAAAGTTATAGTGTATTAAAGATTAATTTAAACCATTAAGATAGTTTAGGCTCTGTTGGTTTCTTTGGAAAGGTATGGTTATTACATTCTGCATTAATGCTTGAGTGCTATTATAAATTCTGTTTTCTGGCATCCTATTAACCAGAACCTCACTAACCTGCACGATTTGTAGAGCCGCTAGAAACTAACAGCTGTTTGTAATCCTGACTAAGAAGTACCTGCAAGATGCTAGGCTAATGCCTCAGTCAACAAAGGATGAAATAATATTCCTGTTGGCTTTATAATTATTTCTAATTCTTTACAAATTGATCATCCTGTAAGACGCAGCACCACCACTATACTAAACATTAGCGTATACAAGGCACCAGAACATTTGATTAACTTGGACATGCTATTTCCTGACTGGGAGGGATAGTGGAGAATTAGTTCCAACTGGGCTATTATCCAAAAACGGTTTCTTATTAGAATGTCACCTAGAAAATGACTAAGTTACTCGCAGTTATATATTCCTTCATTTCAGCAGCAGGTTTTCCAGAAGTATATCAGAGAACATTCTTGAATATTAAAGAGAAACAAGAGTTCACAAGCTGAGGTGAGCAGAGAATAATGATGAAAAGAAACCTATGTCCTTACAGAATGCTGCCATGACATCTTCTAATCTAGAATATACAATCAAGGCACCTTTGTGAGGGCATGACTGTTGATTTCAATTTTAAGCATATTCCAAATGGCTAGGAAGCATTCACATTCTAAAAGGAACCTCTATGTAGAGGCTGCCCACAATGGGTTCTTCTGAAATAGTACACAAACAGCTAGTGGTTCCCTAGAGCCACTAATTGCTCTGGCATTTTTCTTTGCCAAAGAGCTGAATAGAACCTCTGTGAAAGAAACAGCCTCAGAAAAATCCACAACTGTTTTTAATTGGGTCTTTCTCCAAAGGGAAATGAAGCAAGAGGAAAATAGCAATAGGCAGGGTCTATGATTTGGGTCACTTGGGCCTGCTGATATTGCTGAACCAACTATCCTAATCAGGACTTTCAACATTGCAAACCTGAGAACTGCTTATTTTTTGGACAGGAAGGGAAGGTCTAAATTCATTCTTTTAAAAGTCTATGCACTGTTGCACAAAAAGCATGATAAATTGCCTCATGTTGCTGAAGCACTCAAAGGGAACGTGGTGAAAAAAATGAACCTCAGTTCACTTTATCAATTATTCAGGCATATAGTAATTGAAGAAATTGATGCCAGCAGAGCTGCCAGGCTATGGAGGGGGAACTTTCACACGAGGATTTTTACTCTAAGCACCTGGTAAAGGAGAGACACGAAGCATTCCTATAGTTTCTTCATTAGCACACGGCCGACAAAACTGAACCATAGTATTCATACGTCTGGAAAAGGTACTGTATTTATACCTCAGTTTACCTCTGGAGAACTGAGTTGCTAGACAACCAGGACAAAGTACTGTGGTTTAGAGTCCAGTGGAGAAAACAAATTGTCTCCTGATCAGTTTTGGTTTTAAACCCAGTATAATTTTATGAGCATTTAACTTGGGGTCATAACACAAAAGATACAGCATACCTTAGAAAGAGGAGAAAGAGAAAATGTAAATAAACAACGGGCTCTCAAAAGAGGAGAGTTAGAAAGTTGTGTGTGATGAGAGAAGCTTCTCTGCACAGATGCTCAGCCTTAATTGCCCGAGTAAAGGGCGCCATACATCCACTTGTACCTTGTGCTCAATCAGCTGTGAAACCCACACCGTCGGGTTTAATTAGAAAGGGGAGAATCAGGAGTCCACCCACACCTGTACTTAGGAGCTACATAGTGGAGAAAAAGCTTTTCTGGAATATGAGGAAAAACATTTAACTAAGTAGAACATAGCTTGCTAATCTGCCCAAATTTTGAGGGTTACTAGCCAAATATAATTACAAATCAGAATGTAGAACTTAAAAATACAATACAGTTCTGATCTCCAGAATGCCAGTAGATGGCTTTTGATATCTATCTTGGATCCAGTCAGACTCCGTGAAATCTTGATATGACATAGTTAATAACAGTACACACCATAATAAATAGCTAACATTTATTATACGCTCACCGTGAGTGGGGCACACTGCACATACATCATCTCATTTAATTCTCAAATAAAGCTAAGACAAACATGAGAACACTACTTCCTGGCTTCTCTAGTTTTAGAAACAGGGATTTTTCCTGAAATACCCTTGGCTCCTCATCCCATTCTTTCTTCCTTCCCACTGAGATGGAGTGAGTCCCCTGAGGAATACCCGGAGGAGAGGTATTCTCCATACCAGCCCAGCCCCTTCCTCTCCTTACCTTAGGAGCAGTTTGCCCTCATGAAGAATATACTCCACTCCTCTGTGCTGTACATTTTACACAGGGTGGGCTTGATTTTCCAGTGATGCCCAGAAGTAGGAAGACAAGTATGTTTGATTCTGGGGTGCAGATTAGGAAGTCCTTTTGGCTAAGAGACCCAGAGTCATTTCTTCAACCTAAGCTTTCTCATTATAAAGGGTATATTTGGTCTCCATCTGCCAGTTCTTCTCTCTCTTAGTTGGTTCAGAGCTTGGGAAGGTCCTACAGTTCTGGAGGCTGGAAGTCTGAGGTCAGAGCACCAGCATGGTGGGTTTGGTGAGCACGCTCTTCTGAGCTGCAGAAGGCTGACTTCTCGTTGTATCCTCCCTCACAGGGCGGAAAGGCAGCTAGCTAGCCCTGTGGCCTCTTCTTATAAGGGCATGAATCCCATTCACGGGGGCTCCGCCCTCAGAACCTAATCACCTACCAAAGGCCCCAGCTGCTGATACCATCATACTGGGATTAGGGTTTTACCCTATGAATCTTGGGGAGACATAAACATTCAGTCCACTGCAGAGGGGGAACAGAGGGTTGTCATTCATTGCTTCTCCACCAACCCCAACATTATTTTCTTTTTTATATATAGGAAAAAAGGAAGCTGAAGCACAGAAATTTCAAATAGCTTGCTCAAGGTCATACAAAGCCCATGAGTGGTGAAACAGGATGTGAATTCAGGTAGTCTAGCTTTGGAATCTATGCTTCTAACACCACATACACTATTACCCTTTACTTATCAACAATAATGATGCACATGAAATTACTCTATATTAGAGTTTAAGATTTCACTCTTTTCTTTTTTTTTTGGCCATGCAGCGTGGCATGTGGGATCTTAGTTTCCCGACCAGCGATTGAACCTGTGCCCCCTGCAGTGGAAGCACAGAGTCTTAACCACTGGGCTGCCAGGAAAGTCTCAAAATTACTTTAGAATATTTTTATTTTTACTAAGAACACTTACAGAATCTTGAAAGTGCTTGTTGTTTATAATTAGACATTTATTGAGTACATGAGCTACTACTAAAATGATGCTTAGAAACTGCTAGCTTTTATATGTATAAATATTTCTTTTGTTTACACCAGTATTTCACCTAATCAGAATTTCACCTTATATGCAGTGCCAAGAACATTAGAGTAATTATAAATTCTAAATGTGTGAAATGGGAATTAATGAGATTAATCATAAATAAATATATGTATATTTGGTTTTATACACATTTCACAAAAAAAATCCATCCTTTTTTTTGGCTTGATATTTTAAGTTGGTTTTTGGCTTGATATTTTAACTTGGCTATGTGTTAGCCAAACATTTTATATGCTCTTAAAAGGTATATATTCCTTTTAAGAGTATATATGTGTGTATGTGTATATATGACTATGAATATATTTACCTTATTAATTTACATACAGTTACTTACATGTAGAATAAGTTCTACTTCAGGTAAAAATAAAGACATGAGTCAATTTCGGTCCTATTAAAGTTTCTGTGAAGCTTTACTTCTTTTAAGTAACTTCTTTGAGTTTCAATAGACACATTGTTTTAATGAACATTTCAAAAAAATGCAAAACCAAACATGCTGGCAGGTCACAAACTTGTCCGAAAATCGCAGGAGAGCTCTTGACTCAGGCAACATTTTCAAGCGCTAAAATCTATATTACATTTCAGGACCTTAATAGAAGAAAATATTATCTTTCTCCACAGCCATATGAACAGTACACCTATCACTGTTCTCCCAGCAAATCTGCTTTAGCCATGGTAACACCTGGAGCAAAGACCAATGATTATCTTGCCAGCACTTTTCCACGTGGCTCCTTGTGCCAAGCTACTTTATTTGTAAAACAGGGAGCCCTGGTCTAGATGTCTGAGTGGTTATCTACTATTTACTTTATATCATTCACATTTAGGAGTATATTTGTATTCACTTGATGCTCCATACATACACATATGATGAGAAATAACTGCATTTGTAAAGTAATTCCTGAGCAGACTCAATGTCTTCCTACTCAGCAGACAGAGAGAGGGTGGTATCCTCGCTCTGTGCCCTAACTCAGGGAAAGTAGACATTGGCTGGAGTCTGACAAGGTCAGGAATCTCATGCCAATCCAGCTAGCAGCATTTCATTTCTCTGTAAAAGGGGTAAACTTAGGAGCAACTGAATTCCTTCTCAGTGAGGATGAGCTCTCCCAAACCTGCTCAAGCAAGATGGATGCTTCCCCAACCATCCTTTGTAAGGAAGACTCTTACTTTCAAGGGAGCATTAGACGCACCCATGTACACATTATTTACAGACTCCCAGGTTATGTTTTTTCACAGTTTAACTGGTATTTCTTTCTCTCTTTCTTTCCCTCTCTCTTTCCCTTTCTCCCCCCTTCTCTTTCCTCCCTTCCTTCCATCTATATCTAATCAATATATCAATATTGATATCAATATCGATATGATACATACAGATCTCCCTCTGCTTCACTCCTGGTCCCTACACAGCTTAAGAACAGTCACATAACCTATGGAGTGTTGTCACTTTCTTTGCAGAGAGGGCTTGTAATATCATTCAGGACAGACACGGTCTAGTCTAGGCACTGAATTATTCTTTCACCACGTTGAAAAAGGCAGAACGGCACGACGGGGCTCTGGATAACAAAATTTTCGAGCTGACTGTTCCTAATGTCTATTCTGTTCGTCTTTAGTGTCACTTCCTCTTTTCCATCCCCTCACCACTTGGATGTTTAAGATCAAGGTTATGTGGACTCTCAGGGTCTGCTTTATTACAGCTAAAACAGAAAACTGCTAAAGAAAAACACAACTGTGGCAAATTGTTTGAGTTCCTTTTTTTTCTTCTTTATTTCTTGCTCCTTGAAAAAAAAATTTTTTTTAAAGGCTTCCATTCTCTTTGCTGTGCCTTTGAAACAATTTATTCAGACTAGGGAAAATAATCTGAGATATGTTAGGCTGTAACTAATCTATGGTAAAATCTTCAGTGGTTTATGTTTATGGAGAACGCTAATGGTTTAGAACAAGAAACTGTCCCTAGAGAAACCGAATTGGAATTGGCAGTAGGTATCAAAAATGAAGAGGAGAAAAACCAGGTCAAGAGAGGGTGAAAGAAGTCAGTGGGTTAAATGTTCTGTCATAAGATTTTCACACATCTTTCAACTTCAAATTCTTAAAGTGGTAACCAAAAGTTTATAGATACAACCTTGACCGGTGTGACAGCTGAAGAACAATGCCTGAATCAGAACAATGCCTTCCCTTGACTAAAAGGAAATGCAACCTAGTCTTAACCTGCCAGTGAAATGCCCAGAAGGCGGTTTTCTTTGAACTCAGGTGCTAGAATGGCCCCAGGCAGGGCTGTGGGTAAGTCTGAAACCTCAGCGGGGAGCTCGGGCTTTTGCTCTCTGCCCTTGGGGATCATTCCTGCCCTCAGGGTTCGGTACTTTCACCCTTTAACCAAGGCCCCAGGTTCCTGCTTGGGGTTAAAAAAATCTACTGTGATTCATGTGCCACTCTCATAACCAAGGCTGGGGTATGCTGATGGAAGTCATAATACTGTGATGATCTAAAGTATTTTAAATTTCGAGATGATGGCCATGTGAATTACTGATAAACTCTGCTAGTTAGAAACATTTAATAAAGTGAAAGGATGGTACACGTGTTCCAACATGTTTCACTAAAGAATTTGTTTTTCTTGGGCTTCCCTGGTGGTGCAGTGGTTAAGAATCCACCTGCCAATGCAGGGGACACGGGTTCGAACCCTGGTTGGGGAAGATCCCACATACTGCAGAGCAACTAAGCCCTTGTGCCACAACTACTGGGCCTGTGATCTAGAGCCCATGAGCCTCAGCTACTGAAGCCCGTGCGCCTAGAGCCCATGCTCCACAACAAGAGAAGCCACAACAGTGAGAAGCCCACACACCGCGATGAAGAGTAGCTCCCGCTCGCCGCAACTAGAGAAAAGCCCGCGCATAGCAACGAAGACCCAATGCAGCCAAAAATTTAAAAAAAAAAAAAAATTTTTTTTTTTTTTACCACTATCTGAATCCAGAATACCAGTTTCCTGTTTGCCCAGACAGAGAGAGGGATATTAATTCTTGTTAGAGACCAATATATGACCAGGAGCAGAGCTTAAAATTTCTGAATGGAAATTGAGAACAGTCTAGAGCAGCCATGATCTGGGCTTGGGTCCTGGTCCCTATCTTGAGTTCGGCTCCAGGGAATAAAAAGACGAACACACATTCTCCACCCTACAACCCTGCCTGCTCTCCCTCTTCAAGGTACTGTTTGTATTCTTCAAAGAGTAGTCGACTTTCATACATAAAAGAAATATCACTTGGGACAAACTGAGGATTTGTTGATTCTACAATCAAACACAATCTAGATCAAGCATTTCCTTATCTGTAATGTGTATTAGTTTTCTACAGCTACTGCAACAAATCACCACAAACTTAGTGACTTAAAATAACACAAAACCATTTTTTTTTTTAGATTCCATATATTTTTGTTAGCATACGGTATTTGTTTTTCTCTTTCTGACTTACTTCACTCTGTATGACAGACTCTAGGTCTATGGTTCTGAAGAACCTAGGGGCAGGACAGGAATAAAGACGCAGACATAGAGAATGGACTTGATGACGCGGGAAGGGGGAAGTGAGAGAGTGGCATGGACATATATACACTACCAAATGTAAAACTGATAGCTAGTGGGAAGCAGCCGCATAGCACAGGGAGATCAGCTTGGTGCTTTGTGACCACCTAAAGGGGTGGGATAGGGAGGGTGGGAGGGAGACGCAAGAGGGAGGAGTTATGGGGATATATGTGTATGTATAGCTGATTCACTTTGTATAAAGCAGAAACTAACACACCATTGTAAAGCAATTACACTCCAATAAAGATATTAAAATATATATATATATATATATATATATATATATATATATATATATAAAATTCTGTAAATCAGAATTCTGATACAGGTCTCACGGGGCTAAAATCTCATTGTTTGTAGGGCTACATTCCTTTCTGGAGGCTATAGACAAGAATCCATTTCCCTGACTTTTCCTGCTTCTAGAGACTGCTGGCATTCCTTGGTTCCTGGACCCTTTCCCTCTTTCAAGGTCATCAATGTTGAGTGGGGTCTTTTCACATATATCTCTCTGACCCTCTTTTGCCTCTTCTCCTTCCACTTTTAATAATGCATGTGATTAGATTGGGCCCACCCAGATAATCCAGGATAATCTCCCCACCACAAGGTCAGCTGATTAGCAAACTTAATTGCATCTGCAAACTTAGTTCCCCATTTCCATGTGACCTAACATATTCACAAGGTTCCAGGCACTAGAGTGTGGACATATTTGGGGGACATTATTCTGCCTACCACATGATGTTACACATGGTAGTGTGTCCTTATAATCTTTTTTTAAAAATTGAAGTCTAGTTGGTCTACAGTGTTTCAGGTGTACAGCAAAGTGATTCAAATATACACACACACACACACACACACGTGTGTATGTATATATATATATATATATATATATATATATATATTCTTTCTCAGATTCTTTTCCATTACAGGTTATTACAAGATACTGAATAAAGTTCCCTGTGCTATACAGTAGGTCCTTGTTTATCTATTTTATACATAGTAGTGTGTATCTGTTAATCCCAAACTTCTAATTTATCCCTCTCCCCCACCTTACCCCTTTGGTAACCATAAGTGTGTTAGAATTCTAAGTCCATGAGTCTGTTTCTGTTTTGTAAATAAGTTCATTTGTATCACTTTTTTAGATTTCATATACAAGTGATATCATATGATATTTGTCTTTCTCTGTCTGACTTATTTCAGTTAGTATGATAATCTCTAGGTCCATCCATGTTGCTGCAAATTGCATTATTTCATTCTTTTTTGCCACTGAATAATATTCCATTGTATATATGTACCACATCTTCTTTATTCATTCATCTGTCAATAGACATTTGGATTGCTTCCATGTCTTGGCTATTGTAAATAATGCTGCAATGAAACTGGGGTGTACATATCTTTTCAAATTATGGTTTTCTCCAAGTGTATGCCCAGGAGGAGGATTGCTAGATCATATGGCAACTCTATTTTTAGTTTTTTAAGGAACCTCCATACTCTTCTCCATAGTGGCTGTACCAATTTACATTCCCACCAACAGTGTAGGAGGCTTTCCTTTTCTCCACACCCTCTTCAGCATCTACTGCTTGTAGACTTTTTGATGATGACCATCCTGACCAGTGTGAGGTTATACCTCATTGCAGTTTTGATTTGCATTTCTCTAATAATTACCAATTTTGAGCATCTTTTTGTGTGTCTGTTGGCCATCTGTATGTCTTCTTTGGAGAAATGTCTTTTAGGTCTTCTGCCCATTTTTTGATTGGGTTATTTTTTTTGACATTGAGCTATATAAGCTGTTTGTATATTTTGGAAATTAATCCCTTGTTGGTAGCATCATTTGCAAATACTTTCTCCCATTCTGTAGGTTGTCTTTCTGTTATGTTTATGGTTTCCTTTGCTGTGCAAAAGCTTTTAAGTTTCATTAGGTCCCATTTGTTTATTTTTGTTTTTGCTTACGTTACTCTAGGAGATGGAGCCAAAACATACTGCTGCAATTTATTCAAGTGTGCAACACACTTCAAAGAGTGTTCCGCCTATATTTTCCTCTAGGAGTTTTATAGTATATGGCCTTACATTTAGGTCTTTAATCCACTTTGAGTTTATTTTTGTATATGGTGTTTGAGAATGTTCTAATTTTATTTTTTTACAGGTAGCTGTCCAGTTTTCCCAGCATCACTTACTGAAGAGACTGTCTTTTCTCATTGTATATTCTTGCCTCCTTTGTCATAGATTAATTGATGATAGGTGCATGGGTTTATTTCTGGGCTTTCTACCCTGTTCCATTGATCTATGTATCTGTTTTTGTGCCAGTATCGTACTGTTTTGACTACTGTAGCTTTGTAGTATAGTCTGAAGTCAGGGAGTGTGATTCCTCCAGCTCCGTTCTTCTTTCTCAAGATTGTTTTGGCTATTGAAGGTCTTTAGTGTTTCCATACAAATTTTAAAATTATTTTATTTCTATGAATAATGCCATTGTAATTTGATAGGGATTGCATTGAATCTGTAGATTGCCTTGGGTAGTATAGTCATTTTAACAATATTGATTCTTCCAATCCAAGAACATGGTATATCTTTCAATATGTTTGTGTCATCTTCAGTTTCTTTCATCAGCATCTTACAGTTTTCAGAGTACAGGTCTTTTGCCTCCTCAGGTAGGTTTATTCCTAGGTATTTTATTCTCTTTGATGCTATGGTAAATGGGATTGTTTCCTTAATTTCTCATTCTGATATTTTATTGTTGGTGTAGAGAAATGCAACAGATTTCTGTATATTAATTTTATATCCTGCAACCTTATCAAATTCATTGATGAGCTCTAGCAGTTTTCTGGTGGCATCTTTAGGATTTTCTATGTATAGTATCATATCACCCGCAAAACAGTGACAGTTTTACTTCTTCCTTTCCAATTTAGATTCCTTTTATTTGTTTTTCTTCTCTGATTGCTGTAGCTAGGACTTCCAAAACTATGTTGAATGAAAGTGATGAGAGTGGGCATGTTGTTATAATCTAGTTCCTGTCTTCTGATTTGTAGTTACTGTGCTCCACACTGAGAGGCATAAAGTCAATTGTAGATCTATTGTAAGGGATGAACCCTGAGCATCTGTGCCACACAAGGCTGGCCTTCCATGGATCTCTGCTGGGTTTTCTGGGCATGACATGGTTCTATCTTGATTTCCTGATTACCTTTATGTTTTCCTATTGGGACCAACGTTTGACCTTTTTTGAGCCTGCTTGTCTGAAGTCCTGATATTTTACCTGTCTCTGACTGTTATACATTCTTTAGCTTAAGCCCTTAAAGGCAAGCTTGAGTCATGTTTCAAGAGTGTGGATTATCTTGACCAAAGCAAGCAATGCTCAGAAAGGCCATGACTTGGGGGCCTTCTTGCTAGGACCAAATCCACTGCTTGGCCACCTCTCTGCCTTGGATATTCAAGCTTCCAGCTTGAATCACACCTAACTTTGGAATCCTTTGGGCTATTTGCTATTCCTCTTAGTGACTCTGTGCAAGCACAGACTTGCTAGTCCCTACATTCTCCCTTTCAGCACTGGCTCCCTGTTGGGGTCACAGCACACTACTTGGCTGAACTCACCTAAACTGCAGCAAACAACGCCATCTCAACAGCTCCAGACCTGTAGAGGTGACCACCAAAGACTATCTTTTCTCCCTCCTTCCTAAAAATGCAGGTGATCAAGATGAGTACCTCTGATGTCTGCAGAGTGACAGAGCTGAATAAAAATTTCCTGAAACTTTTGCCATTTGACACATTTGGAAGTTTGAATAAGAGTGCATATGGATCCTGTCCCCTAACCTCTAGGTACTGATGTATTCGACCTGTGGGCTCAACCTTCACACCTCTAACCCATCTTCACAAAGACAGGCAGTATATTGGGAGGTTCAGATGTAGCTGCATGGAGTTAGTTATGGGTCTAGTGTGTAGCATGAGCTCAGTACCTCAATTCCTACCCATTATTCAGATGTACTGATCTCTGGACATTAATAATAGTATTATTATTGTTATATAAAGCCAAAGCCATCATTTAGGTTTCTGGGAGTCTAGAATCTCCAGTGAGATGAGTAGTTTGAACCAATGTTGAAGAAAATAAATTTGTCAGGGAAATTGGAGCAAAAACCTGTAGTGCCTTCATTTTCCTAAAAGATTTTAATACTGTAATAATAACAGCTAACATTATTAAGCACTTGTGTCACACACACTCTTATATGAACCAACTCATTTAAACCTCATTACAACCCGATGAAGTATGTACTATTATTACCCCCATTTTATAGAAGTTGAAACACGAACAGAGAGCTTAAGTAACTTTGAAAATGTCACAGCTGCCAGGATTGACACCTTGGGCAGTCTGACTGTTGTTCCATCTCTTAACCATTTTATAATTATAGAGTTTAATTTTTACTATTTCAGGAAAATACAGAGCTTTCCTCTGACAACAAAATCAGAATACCAAAAAAGATTCACCCAATAACTGGTGAGACTGATATAGATAATCTGACAAAAGACTGGTCTTTGACTTAATTAAATACAGTCAACAATTAAGGTCAAAGCAGGTTGTTAAAAATGCAAAATTTGGACACATCAACAGATATTTGTATTGCAGTACATGGCTAGAAGCCCATTACTGAGAAATGGTCTTGTGGTGGAACAATACTAGAGTTCCCATGAACTTTAAGAAATGGACCAACTTATCTTAAAGTGTTGGCATCCTGAGTTGTCAAAATGACATCCCTAGAAATAACTGGCAGCAAAATCTCAGTAAACTGAAATGCAGGAACTTCATCGATTTTTGTTATTGCTGTTGTTGAACTTTAGAGCAATACTTTCCCAGTTAAGGGAGTTCTTGTCAACAGCTGATGAGAGCCTTAAGAGGTGCCAATTCTTGTATGGCCAGACATAAAGTGATTTTACATATCCTTGGCAAACAGCTTCTTCAGTCAGGTAACTATTATTTACGTCCCAGTTCTGGGGACAACAGGTGATTAAGACACATCTAATTCCTTCTCTCAAGGGACTTGTAATCTAAAAGGGTACCCAGTTTAACTGCTGTAATAAGGAAAAAAGGGAGATATAGGCTACTGAGTGTAACTGAACATATAATCTTAAACCTCCAACCTATGCTTTGAAATCTCAAAATTTGCTGAAAGGGAAAATTTAAGATTTTTAGTCCCAGACCATTATTCTTTCAACCAGATCCAATTGTTGGAAGAGGACTGGGACAAAGATGACTGGCAGCTGGAGGAGGTTAAGTAAAACAGTATGTGTGTGAGTGTGTGTGTGTGTGTGTGTGTGTGGGGGGAACATGGTTATTTAATTATAATACTATATAAAATAAATGTACAGATATAACTGTTAAGACTTGGAAGATAACTAGTATCAAAATAGGGATATGCAGTAAAACTTACAATTACTAAGGAGGACAAAAGGGATTTAAAAAAAAATAATTCTAGCAAAAGCAATAGGAACTGGGGTATAGTCTCAAACTGAGGAGGTTGGGGGATGTCTCTGCTATATGACAATGAGATTCAAACTCAAGCTCCCTATATCATCGATAGTGTGGTATGTTATTCATCTCTTCTACTGGAAGTACAGTAAATATTAGGACTGGCGATGTTTCCACAGTGAAAGTTATGTTTCCTTGAAAGAGTCCAAATAGGAAAAATGATTTACCATTCGCATATTTTAGATGAGGATACTTCATATCTTTCCTCAGTGCCAGATCCTAGAACACTGCCTGGAAACCTGAAGTGATGTATGGTTTACATGACCTATAAAGGCTGACAAGAACCTTGCTCTTGGGTCTTTCTTCATGGTGATGGGTGTTTGGTTGTTTCCACCAGCCCTCCAAACTGGCCCTTCGAAGCAAGGGGAAAAGAGTTCTAGGCACTCATACTCCTGCTCTTCCCTCAACATTTTTTTATTTCTGGCACATTCTAGGTCTTTGGCCTCTCTAATGTCCCTGTAGACTCCTCTCTTGGCATTTTTTGGAATTAAGCACCATTTCATGGTTTTGAATTACTCTTGCTTGCCTTGGTAGTATCAGGGCTGAATACGTTCCCCCAAACCTTAATTCTTCTCTTTAAGCATCCTTCTTCCTGCACTGGGTAGGGGGATCACAGTGGTCCCTTAAATTCTACAGGAAGTGTTTTCAGTCATGCAGACGCAATCAATAGAGAACTCAACACAGCCTTTATAAGCCAGAATGGAGCCAGTATACACAAAGATCTAAAACAAGTACTAGAGAAAATGGAAAAGGCACACAGCTCTGTAACTAAAACTACTCATGGGTCAGAGGGAGAGAAGGAACATCCCTCTTGCGGTCCCAGCAGGACCTCTATCAGGGATGGTTAAATGCTTAAGAGTTCATTGAAGTTCCAGTTGTCATGGAGCTATTTGTAGACTGGTCTTCCCAGGATATCAGTTGCTTCAATATTACAGATTATTCTTGCATGGTTGGTGGCCAGTACATTTTCGTGGTTTCTAAAGGGTCCCAATTTTGCAGGTCCACTTGACCAGGAAGTTTCCACGCCTCCGTAGGGGGTATGTGTGCTTATTTTATTCATTTCAGGCTGATACAAAGCTAAATTTGACAGAATATGTTTTTCAGTGAACTGGCTGGTTAGAAACCCTAAGCTCCTGGCTCTTCCCTGACTGAACACTATGTACCCTGCGAAGTGGTGAGCTCTGGAGTGAATTAAGCCTAATGGAGCATGAACTTAGGTCTCCATCCATCTGCTGTCAGGCACATCCATTTATTGGGTTTGACCTGAAATGGTGCTTTAGATGTGGTTGAGTGATGATGCAACTGCTCCTCTGGCACACCTCGGATGTTGAATGTTTGGTGTCAAATTTAGAATGAAGACCTAAGGCTTCTTTTTGTTGTTTTATCATCATGCCCTGAGGGACCAGGATATTGGTTAGCATCATACACTAGTCTACCTGGGCACTGGATCCTGTAGATATCACTCACCCCTTGTACCCTCGCGCCACTGCCGACCCTGCTCCTGCTAGAATCTCACAATTGCAGCTACTCATGCTTTCCAGTTTTGTTTTTATTTTTTTTTAAAGATGTTGCCAAGCATGAGAATTGTGGCTGGGCCACTTAATCTGGAACGATATTGACATCAGCACTGGCCATTGAAATTTCATCACATAGCAAAACAGCACTCATGATGATCCTTCTTCCATTTGAAGGCTAGTAAAAGAGGAGGCCTTCATGGGGTACTTTATAAGATACGCCCTACCAACCTGAAAATTGACTTCTAGTAGATGGTTACTACCTACAATTTTCACCACCTTAATGCAGTAAGTTCATACATCCTCAAACAATGGTTCTGGGATGCAATCTTTACTGAACTTGAATTTTGGCTCTGCATCAACCTAGAGTAAGAGCTACATCATGGATGCCAACTGTCTTGCATATGAGACCTTAATGGTCAAGAAAGTGAGAATGCTTCCCACCTGGCCTGACTTGTCCAGCTGTAACAATGTCCCCAGGGGTCTCTTGGAATGCTGAGTCACAGGCCAGAGCTAGATGCTATGCATCAGTGTCCTTGTCAAGGCCTGTCTGTAAGTGATATCCCTGTCTGGTTTACCTGCCAGTGGTATCACTTGCTGGCAGCAGGTGATATCTTGGAATTTTTAAGGTAATGAGAAATATCATGCCTCCTGTTGCTTTGGTCTGATGATGCTGAGTAGCTACTATCATCATGACATTGGGTCATGCTGTATGCCTATAACATAGTCTACTGCTTTGCCTCTAAAATAATGTATTGGAAGATGAAGGCCTGAGAACACATCCCTGACTCATTCCTCCCAAAAAAATGAACAAATTGAGGCTGCTGGCAAGATAAAAGGGTGTGTGCCAACCTGAGAGTCAAAGTTTCTGCTCCCTGTGGTGTTGAGGAAGAGTGGAGGGCTGTGGAGTGGAGACTCCAAGTTTCCTGCTCCTGGAGGGGGCCAGACCAGCAAAGGCCTGTACGCATATTCTGCTAATGCTCCTGGGAGGACTGTCAGACCTCATGGCCTGGAGGACAGATATTCTGGTAGCTGAATTGCTTCCAGTCCCTTAGGCGGAGAGGACTGCTGCTTGTTCCCAGAAAGGCCTCCTTCCCACCTCAGTGCAGCGACTACCAGCTCAATGCTTATCAATTGACATAAGCAGAAGTTTTCATGGCAAACATCAATGGCCTAGGGAACCTCTAAGTCCTGACTGAAGCTGAAGGTAAATAAATCATGAAGAGTCAAAGGAAAGATAATTTCTTTAAGGGGAATCAGACACCCAAGGGAGAAAGGAAAAGCTGAACCGGAGCTGGTGGCTGTATTGCCATAGAACTGAAAGAAGTGGGAGAGAACTTGAACAAAGTACTGATGCTCCTCAACGAGATGCAATTAGAATACATTAGACTTCCTGGAGCTAAATATCAACCTCAATTTAAAAAAGGAAAAAAAAAAAAAAACGACCTGAAGAAGATGGGTGTTGTTAAGAACTGAAATAGTGGTTCGGAACACCTTGAAGAACAAATGGCACAAAAGAACAAAATCCCAAGGTATAAGGGAAAGGACAAGAGATCTGGAAGTTAGAAACTTAAAATGTAAATAGTAAGAGCTCTGAAAAGAAAGAAATATATGGAGAAATAATTTTTTAAAAAAGAAGAAAATTTCTTTGGATAAAGACCAGTTTTTAGATTAATAATGGTTACCAAGACTCAGATGTGATTAACGGAAAAAATTTACATACCTAGTTATACCTTGGTGAAGCTTATAAATTCCTTGGATTAAAAAAATCTTATAAACTTCTACAAAGAACATTATGACAACAACAACAACAAAAATTAACTAAAGAAATGGTTACTGTGTGTTACAGAGTTCTGAAACAAAAGATATACCGAAAGGGAAAATAATATCCCCCAACTAAAATTTTGAAGCAGTCCAGCATACCTTACAAATTTTAGTGGAAGTAGAAATGCTGTGGTGTATTGGAAATGATTAACAACTGATTCTACGGAAAAATGATAAACAAAAAACAAAGCCTTGCTTTGTAGTGCTTGCCAATTTTCACAGTGTAAATACTCCCTCCAAGGTTAATTTCAAGCTCTCAAAGTGATGTCATTGAACACAGAGTTGGGAAGAAATGAGTCAGTTTAAACCAGCTCCAGGACACCACTGCTGAGAGCGGTAATATAGATATAACAGCTTAAAAATATCACCTCTGTGGAATACTTGATGAGTATGCAAAGAAAATACCTTAGTGGAAGGACACCTTTAATATGTTAATAGAGAAATGCAGGTGTGATTATCGCTGTTGGGGTGAGAAGGTAAGCCTTGGAAGAAGTGAAAACAATTAATTAGCACTTCAAAATTAATAGGGCAAAATACAATGAAAGAACTGACCAAGTCAGAAAAGTACGAGGGACTTCTGGTTTCCAGTCCATCATGCAAGGAGCTTGGAAGTCACCACTTCATCCTAACTGTAAGTAAAAATTTGAACTAAAAAATCAATAACCTTTCTCAGATCAGGAAAGCGAGGTCACAGGGCAAACTGCTGCCCCAAGTTTGGAGAGATAAACAGGTGGATACAGAGACTCACAACTTATGAGAGAGCAGAAACCCAGGAGCAGAAACCTGAGGAACCAGTGCAGGGGTAGGAAAACCTGAACTGTAACTGACAAACTGTTGGAGGCTCAGTGGGGACAAGTCTGAGAGTTAAAAACTCCTAGGGACCCAGTCATAAGGTGGCCTCCACACATTTGTGAGTTTTACCTTCTGGAGCTCTGCCAGATCCCCACAGTGAAGACTGGAGAAAAATCCCCTCATGCTGCTGGCAGAGAGAGGGGCAAAGGAACCATTCTGAAATATGCCAGAGTGTCTGTTCATCTTAACAAGGCCTGTCCTCAGGGAAAACTATTTTACCAGAGTCTAACCTATTGGGATTTTATCAGAGGTTAATCAACAAGGGGGAAGGGAGGAAATACCCATCTCCAGCCCCTTCTAGCCATCCTGTCCCATTTAAAGCTAGGGAAAAACTAGAGAAGCACTTGTAAAGAAAAGTAAGAAGAGGAAAAAGAAAAAAATAAAGTATGATCATACTAAACCTAAAATTAATGGAAGGAACAACACAAAGAATATCAGTTATGCAACAAATATGAAAAGTCTGAATTTCCCTATCAATATACATTATTATATTCAGTTAGACAAAATCCAGTTATATGTTAACAAAAATCACCATTAAAATAAAGTAACAGGGGGTGGAGTAAAGATGGCGTACTAGGAGGACACGGAATTCGTGTCTCCTCACAACTAGGGCACCTATCAGGCACTGCTGGGGGGCCACGGACACCTAAGGGGATGGGAGGAACCCCGAGTGACCAGGTTGTGAGATCTTGGTTCCCAGGACGAAGGTTGGTCCCAAGCTCCTGTGGTGGGAACTCCGAGTCCAAACTTCAGAACTAATGGAGAACCTCAGACCCCAGGGAATATTAATCGGAGTGAGGCCTCCCGGAGGTCCTCATCTCAGCACAAACACCCAGCTCTATCCAACGGCCTGCAAACTCCAGTGCTGGACATCTCAGGCCAAACAAACAGTAAGACAGGAATACAGCACCACCCATCAAAAAGAGAAAAAAAAATGAAACAACAAAAAAATATGTTACAGACAAAGAAGCAACGTAAAAACCTACAAGACCAAATAAATGAAGATGAAAAAGGCAACCTACCTGAAAAAGAATTCGGAGTAATGATAGTAAAGATGATCCAAATCTTGGAAACAGAACAGAGAAAACAGAATAAACATTAAGAAGAACCTAGAAGAACTAAAGAGCAAACAAACAATAATGAACAACACAATTACTGAAACTAAAAATACTCTAGAAGGAATCAATACCAGAATAACTGAGACAGAAAAACAGATAAGTGACCTGGAAGATAAATAGTGGAAATAATTACCGCAGAGCAGAATAAAGAAAAAAGAATGAAAAGAACTGAGGACAGTCTCAGAGACCTCTGGGACAATATTAAATGCACCAACATTCGAATTATAGGGGTCCCAGAAGAAGAAGAGAAAAAGAAAGGGACTGAGAAAATATTTGAAGAGATTAGAGTTGAAAACTTCCATGATATGGGAAAGGAAATACTCAATCAAGTCCAGGAAGCACAGAGAGTCCCATACACGATAAATCCAAGGAGAAACATGCCAAGACACATACTAATCAAACTATCAAAAATTAAATACAAAGAAAAAATATTAAAAGCAACAAAGGAAAAACAACAAATAACATACAAGGGAATCCCCATACGGTTAACAGCTGATCTTTCAGCAGAAACTCTGCAAGCCATATGGGAGTGGCAGGACATATTTAAAATGATGAAAGGGAAAAACCTACAACCAAGATTATTCTACCCAGCAAGGATCTCATTCAGATTCGATGGAGAAATTAAAACCTTTACAGACAAGCAAAAGCTAATAGAATTCAGCACCACCAAACCAGCTTTACAACAAATGCTAAAGGAACTTCTCTAGGCAGGAAACACAAGAGAAGGAAAAGACCTACAATAACAAACCCAAAACAATTGAGAAAATGGTAATAGGAACATACATATCGATAATTACCTTAAATGTAAATGGATTAAATGCTCCAGCCAAAAGACAGACTAGCTGAATGGATACAAAAACAACACCTGTATATATGCTGTCTACAAGAGACCCACTTCAGACCTAGGGACACACACGGACTGAAAATGAGGGGATGGAAAAAGATGCTCCATGCAAATGGAAATCAAAAGAAAGCTGGAGTAGCAATTCTCATATCAGACAAAATAGACTTTAAAATAAAGACTATTACAAGACACAAAGAAGGACACTACATAATGATCAAGGGATCAATCCAAGAAGAAGATATAACAGTTGTAAATATTTATGCACCCAACATAGGAGCACCTCAATACATAAGGTAAATGCTAACAGCCATAAAAGGGGAAATTGACAGTGACACAATCATCATAGGGGACATTAACACCCCACATTCACCAATGGACAGATCATCCAAAATGAAAATAAATAAGGAAACACAAGCCTTAAATGATACATTAAACAAGACAGACTTAATTGATATTTATAGGACATTCTATCTAAAAACAACAGAATACACTTTCTTCTCAAGTGCTCATGGAACATTCTCCAGGACAGATCATATCTTGGGTCACAAATCAAGCCTTGGTAAAGTTAAGAAAATTGAAATCATATCAAGTATCTTTTACAACCACAATGCTATGAGACTAGATATCAATTACAGGAAAAAAACCTGTAAAAGATACAAACACATGGAGGCTAAACAATACACTACTAAATAACCAAGAGATCACTGAAGAAATCAAAGAGGAAATAAAAAATTACCTAGAAACAAATGACAATGAAAACACAATGGCCCAAAACCTATGGGATGCAGCAAAAGCAGTTCTACGAGGGAAGTTTATAGCAATACAAACCTACCTCAAAAAACAAGAAACATCTCAAATAAACAACCTAACCTTACACCTAAAGCAATTAGAGAAAGAAGAACAAAAAAAAAACCCCAAAGTTAGCAGAAGGAAAGAAATCATAAAAATCAGATCAGAAATAAATGAAAAAGGAATGAAGGAAACAATAGCAAAGATCAATAAAACTAAAAGCTGGTTCTTTGAGAAGATAAACAAAATTGATAAACCATTAGCCAGACTCATCAAGAAAAAAAGGAACAAGACTCAAATCAAAAGAATTAGAAATGAAAAAGGGGAAGTAACAAGTGACACTGCAGAAATACAAAGCATCATGAGAGGTTACTACAAGCAACTATATGCCAATAATATGGACAACCTGGAAGAAATGGACAAATTCTTAGAAAAGCACAACCTTCCCAGACTGAACCAGGAAGAAATAGAAAATATGAACAGACCAATCACAAGCACTGAAATTGAAACTGTGATTAAAAATTTTCCAACAAACAAAAGCCCAGGGCCAGATGGCTTCACAGGTGAATTCTATCAAACGTTTAGAGAAGAGCTAACACCTATCCTTCTCAAACTCTTCCAAAATATAGCAGAGGGAGGAACACTCCCAAACTCATTCTATGAGGCCACCATCACCCTGATACCAAAACCAGACAAAGATGTCACAAAAAACGAAAACTACAGGCCAATATCTCTGATGAACATACATGCAAAAATCCTCAACAAAATACTAGCAAACAGAATCCAACAGCACATTAAAAGATCATACACCATGTTCAAGTGGGGTTTATCCCAGGAATGCAAGGATTCTTCAATATACACAAATCAGTCAATGTGATACACCATATTAACAAAATGAAGGATAAAAACTATATGATAATCTCAATAGATGCAGAAAAAGCTTTTGACAAAATTCAACACCCATTTATGATAAAAACTCTCCAGAAAGTAGGCACAGAGGAAACCTACCTCAACATAATAAAGGCCATATATGACAAACCCACAGCCAACATCGTTCTCGGTGGTGAAAAACTGAAACCATTTCCTCTAAGATCAGGAACAAGACAAGGTTGCCCACTCTCACCACTATTATTCAACGTAGCTTTGGAAGTTTCAGCCACAGCAATCAGAGAAGAAAAAGAAATAAAAGGAATCCAAATCGGAAAAGAAGTGAAACCGTCACTGTTTTCAGATGACATGATAGTATACACAGAGAATCCTAAAGATGCTACCAGAAAATTTCTAGAGCTAATTAATGAATTCAGTAGAGTAGCAGGATACACAATTAATGCACAGATATTTCTTACATTCCTATACATTAATGATGAAAAATTTGAAAGAGAAATTAAGGAAATACTCCCATTGACCACTGCAACAAAAAGAATAAAATACCTAGGAATAACTCTACCTAAGGAGACAAAAGACCTGTATGCAGAAAATTATAAGACACTGATGAAAGAAATTAAAGATGATACAAACAGATGGACAGATATACCATGTTCTTGGATTGGAGGAATCAACACTGTGAAAATGACTATACTACCCAAAGCAATCTACAGATTCAGTGCAATCCCTATCAAACTACCAATGGCATTTTTCACAGAACTAGAACAAAAACTTTCACAATTTGTATGGAAACACAAAAGACTCCGAACAGCCAAAGCAATCTTGAGAAAGAAAAACGGAGCTGGAGGAATCAGGCTCCTGGACTTCAGACTATACTACAAAGCGACAGTAATCAAGACAGTATGGTACTGGCACAAAAACAGAAATATAGCTCAATGGAACAGGATAGAAAGCCCAGAGATAAACCCATGCACATATGGTCACCTTATCTTTGATAAAGGAGGCAAGACTATACAGTGGAGAAAAGACAGCCTCTTCAATAAGTGGTGCTGGGAAAACTGGACAGCTACATGTAAAAGAATGAAATTAGAACAATTCCTAACACCATACACAAAAATAAACTTAAAATGGATTAAAGACCTAAATGTAAGACTGGACACTATAAACTCTTAGAGGAAAACACAGGTAGAACACTCTATGACATAAATCACAGCAAGATCCTTTTTGACCCACCTCCTAGAGAAATGGAAATAAAAACAAAAATAAACAAATGGGACCTAATGAAACTTAAAACCTTTTGCACAGCAAAGGAAACCATAAACAAGATGAAAAGACAACCCTCAGAATGGGAGAAAATAGTTGCAAATGAAGCAACTGACAAAGGATTAATCTCCAAGATATACAAGCAGGTCATGCAGCTCAATATCAAAAAAACAACCCAATCAAAAAAATGGACAGAAGGTCTAAATAGACATTTCTCCAAAGAAGACATACAGATGGCCAAGAGGCACATGGAAAGATGCTCAACATCACTAATCATTAGAGAAATGCAAATCAAAACTACAATGAGGTATCACCTCACACTTGTCAGAATGGCCATCATCAAAAAATCTACAAATAGTAAATGCTGGAGAGGGTGTGGAGTAAAGGGAACCCTCCTGCACTGTTGGTGGGAATGTAAATTAATACAGCCACTATGGAGAACAGTATGGAGGTTCCTTAAAAAACTAAAAATAGAACTACCATACGACCCAGCAATCCCACTACTGGGCATATACCCTGAGAACACCATAATTCAAAAAGAGTCATGTACCACAATGTTCACTGTAGCACTATTTACAATAGCCAGGTCATGGAAGCAACCTAAGTGTGCATTGACAGATGAATGGATAAAGAAGATGTGGCACATATGTACAATGGAATATTACTCAGCCATAAAAAGAAACAAAATTGGGTTATTTGTAGTGAGGTGGATGGACCTAGAGTCTGTCATACAGAGTGAAGTAAGTCAGAAAGAGAAAAACAAATACCGTATGGTAACACATATATATGGAACCAAAAAAAAAAAAAAAAAGGTTCTGTTGAACCTAGGGGCAGGACAGGAATAAAGACGCAGACATGGAGAATGGACTTGAGGACACAGAGAGGGGGAAGGGCAAGTTGGGACGAAGTAAGAGAGTAACACTGACATATATACACTACCAAATGTAAAATAGATAGCTAGTGGGAATCAGCCGCATAGCACAGGGAGATCAGCTTGGTGCTTTGTGACCACCTAGAGGGGTGGGATAGGGAGAGTGGGAGGGAGACGCAAGAGGGAAGAGATATGGGGATATATGTATATGTATAGCTGATTCACTTTGTTATACAGCAGAAACTAACACACCATTGTAAAGCAATTATACTCCAATAAAGATGTTAAAAAAAAATGTTTCTTGCATGAATGCTTGTCATTCAATCAGAAATTCAACTCTTTCTTTGTGTGGAATGTATTACAAGTTGCAGCAAGGGAAACAGGTATGGGCTTAAGCAGGTTGCAACGTAACGGAGGGGACCAGACAAGCTAAGATTATCAAGAAAACTCGAGGTCAGGTGTCAGCAAACAATCTTTAAAAGACTGGATACTGAATTTTAATTTTAGGTTTTGCAGCCCATATGGTCTCTGTTACAACTACTCAACTCAGCCATTGCAGCATGAAAGCAACCACGGACAATATGTGAAAGAATGGATGTGGCTGTGTTCCAGGGGTGGAACATATACCTGATTCACTTCATTATACAGCAGAAACTAACACAACATTGTAAAGCAATTATACTCCAATAAAGATGTTAAGGGAGGGATTCCCTCGTGGCGCAGTGGCTGAGAATCTGCCTGCCAATGCAGGGGACACAGGTTCGAGCCCTGGTCTGGGAAGATCCCACATGCCGCAGAGCAACTAGGCTCGTGAGCCGCAGTTACTGAGCCTGCGCGTCTGGAGCCTGTGCTCCGCAACAAGAGAGGCCGCGACAGTGAGAGGCCCGTGCACCGCGATGAAGAGTGGCCCACGCTCGCCACAACTAGAGAAAGCCCTCGCACAGGAATGAAGACCCAACACAGCCAAAAATAAATTAATTAATTTAAATAAATAAATAAATAAAAATTAAACAAAAGATGTTAAGGGAAAAAAGAAAAAAAAATAAAGTGACAAAGATATGGCAAACATATGTGTGACATGTCTCCTCAGGCAAGGAAAACAAAAGCAAAAACAAACAAACAAATGGGACTACATGAAACTAAAAAGATTTTGCACAGCAAAGGAAACTATATAAAAGAGGAAAGCCACCTACTGAATTGAAGACAATATTTTCAAACAATATATCTGATAAGGGGTTAATATCCAAAATATACAAAAAAATCTCATGCAACTCCACATCACAAAAGCCACAAACGACCTGATTAAAAACTGGTCACAGCGAAGATGTACAGAACAAACTTATGGATACCAAGGGGGAAGGGGGGTGGGGTGGGATGAATTGGGAGACTGACATATATACACTACTATGTATAAAATACATAACTAATGAGAACCTACTGTATTGCACAGGGAACTCTACTCATTACTCTGCCGTGACCTAAATGGGAAGGAAATCTAAAAAAGAGGGGATGTATGTATGTATATAACTGATTCACTTTGCTGTACAGCAGAAACTAACACATTTTAAGCAACTATACTCCTAAAAAATTAATTAAAAAAAAAACTGGGGGCTTCCCTGGTGGTGCAGTGGTTGAGAGTCCACCTGCCAATGCAGGGGACACGGGTTCGAGCCCTGGCTGGGAAGACCCCACATGCCGCGGAGCAACTGGGCCCGTGAGCCGCAACTGCTGAGCCTGCGCGTCTGGAGCCTGCGCTCCGCAACAAGAGAGGCCGCGACGGTGGGGGGCCCACGCACCGTGATGAAGAGTGGCCCCCGCCTGCCGCAACTGGAGGAAGCGCTCGCACAGAAACAAAGACCCAACACAGCCAAAAATAAAAAAAAAAAACAAAACAAAAACAAAACACAAAAAACTGGTCACAGGATCTGAATAGACATTTTTTTCAAAGAAGATATACTGATGGCCAACAGGCACATGGAAAGATGCTCAACATAACTAATCATCAAGGAAATGCAAATCAAAACCACCATGAAATATCACCTCACACCTGTCAGAATGGCTATTTTCAAAAGACAACAAATAACGAGTGTTGGCGAGGATGTGGAGAAAAGGGAACCCTTGTGCACTATTGGTGGAAATGTAAATTGGTACAGCCACAATGGAGAACAGTATGGAGAGTCTTCAAAAAATTAAAAATAGAACTATCACACAATCCAGCAATTCTACTCCTGGGTTTTTATCCGAAGAAAATGAAAACACTAATTAGGAGAGATACATGCGCCCCCTACGTTCATTGCAGCATTATTTATAATTGCCAAGACATGGTAGCCACCCAAGTACCCATCAGTAGATAAATGGATTTGCAACAGCATGGATGGACCTGGAGGGTATTATGCTAAGAGAAATAAGTCAGACAGAGAAAGCCAAATACTGTATGATTTCACTTACCTGTGGAATCTAAAGAACAAATGAACAAACATAAAACAGAAACAGAGTTATAGATAGAAAGAACAAATAGGTAGGAAAAAATGACACAGAAAGATTGAAAATAAGGGTATGGACAAAGATACATCTGACTAATGCAAACAAAGGAAGCAGGAGTGGCAGAATTCAAAGTCAAAAGCATTTAACGGGACGCCTGCCGTCTGCGGGCCGCCAGGCCCAGGTCGCCACCGGGCTCTGTCAGTCGGTACCTTCGTGAAGGTCTCTACCGCCCCTTTGGCCGTGTCCAGGTTCATCCATTTGCCACCCGTCTCCACGGGGCCTTCTGAGCCCCGTTCACCAAAGTTCAGGAAGAAACCCCAGGAAAGATCAACAGGGCGGCATGGTGCCCTGCCTCTTTTACCTGCCTGGTTTGCTGCGGCCAGCCGCGCTCCTACAATGGCCCGATCTTAGCACATTTTAATATGCCTGTGTCCACCTCAGAATAAAGCATGGAACCTTTCTGGGGAAGATACCGACCACAGGAAGCTGCTTCGCAGCCATGAGCTAGTGATGTCTGGTGATCACAGGAACTCTCTCTCTCTTTTGTGTATTTCTCTACACACACACACACACACACACACACACACACACACACCCCTCTTTAGTGCATTGCCTCTTCCATACGCCACCCTCACTCTCCTGGTCTAGCTCTTCCTCCTCGCCATGCCCTGTCCGCACACACGCGCTCCTCACCCCCCAGGACCCGGCCTTACTGAGCAGCTGCGCCTCCAGCCCTTCCCCCCAGGTGGAATGCTGTCCACCTGCCACCCCAGCACAATCCCGCCTCCCTCCCATTCAGTGGGACACGTGGAGCTGCAGCCGGGTCACACGTGAAATCCAAGGGCCTGCAACACGGCTCCACGCACAGTTCAAGGCCTGTTGGGGGAGACTACCCCCCAGTCCCCACCCCAAGGCTACACCCGCGGAGAACACAGACACCTTTGTCTCCTCTCTCCACAGACAACCCCCTGCTCCTGGGGCCCATCTTTTTTGTATTTCAATACTAAGGCTAGACTGAAGCACAGAGTAAGTGTGAAAGCCCAAACATAAAGAGAGGTGACCACTTTCACTGAAAAAAAAATTTTTTTTGCGCACCATTAAGATTCAGCCTCTTTTGATGAGAAGAAATCCCCACCTTTCTTCCAATTCTCCTGGGCCCCAGAGCCATTTTCAAGTTTTCCTGAGTGCTTTCCCGGGAGATGAGCATAGCTTCCAAAACGCAGATCTGAGGAACTGAAAAGAAATGAGAGGCGCCGGGAAGAAAGGAGCCTCTACACGAGCCGAAGAGACGCCTGTTCAGGCCGCAAAGTGGAGGCGAGGATTCCAGAAGACACCGCGCTCCCCAGACCTCAGCTGACGGAGAAACGCGACGAGAGGGCCCACGAGGCCAGCGGCACCAACTTCCTGTATTCCAGTCAGAGGAAAAGGGCCTCTGGTACCCCAAGAGGTTTAAAATGCGGAGGACCTCTCCTGCTGCAGAAAAGGCCGGCTCGGAAAACCGTTTCCAGCCAGCGGCTCCACTTTCCGCAAGGCACACGCGCGAGTGCGTCACGTGGGCTGCCGTGCTTCAGGCTGATTGGTCGATTGATGGAGGGCGGGTGGGCTGCAGGCTCCGGAAGCCGAAGTGGCCCTAGAGGCTTTTGCGGTGAGAGCGCTTTGAGGGCTGTGAATATTTTTTTTCTTTCGTATGCCTCAGATTGGGGACCCGATAAATGGCGCTCACTTAGAATTTAGGATTATGTCACACAGAAACTGTCTTAGTTTGCAACAAGTCCATTTCAAGAAGCAGTTTATTAAATGGTGAGGCCAGAACTGTGCTAAATCCAAAAGACAGACAATTCATGCCTGAAATATCATGTGTGGGCTTTAACTGGGTTCTGGTTTGCACAAATCAACTGCAGAAGACATTTTGCGAAACATTAGGTATACTTTAACATAAACTGAGAATTAGATTATGTTGGGGAATTACTGTTAGTTTTGTTAGGTAACCAGGGAAGGGGCCAAGGAGGAAAAGTAATTCCGATTTTCAGACACACATGCTGAAGTTTTTTGCCATCTAATGATTTTTGGAATTTGTTTTAGAATATTTAAACTTTTACTAAATCAAGGATATGGGGTAAAATGGAAGGAGAGGAACAATCTATAATAAGGGGAAAAAAAAGCATTTAATGGGACAAAGAAGTTTATGTACTGACCTAAGATGATATCCATGAGAAAAATAAGCCATGAATCTTTATACACTAGGTTATGTCCAAGCATAGCAGACCAACACATTAGGCAAAATTTTCTGAAAATTTGAGGAGAAAATGATAAAATCACAGTGGGAGGTTTTAATAGACTTCTTTTGGAATTTGACAGTCTAAAAATAAAGGATTTGAGTAACATGATCAACAAGGTCAAGTTAACTGACATTTATAGAATTTTTACTCTACAAACACAATAGGTAATCTGAGCCTTCAGAACACTTATAAATATCAATTTGGTGATGAAGAACCTAAATGAATTAATAAAATTGGGATTTAGAAGCTACATCTTGATTTGGAAAGATCAGAAATCAATAATAAAAAGATGACCAGAAAAACTACTTGGAAATTAAATAGATACCAGAAGTTAAAAAAAGCTGAAAGATAAGAATTTTTGGATTGAAAAAACTCACTAAATTCTGAGCGGGGTGAGCGAAATCAGATAACTCATGTCATTGTAAAATTGTAGAATGCCAAATATAAGAAACTAATGTTAACAGCTTCTAGAGAGAAAAAAGTTCAGTACAACAGACAAGAATCAGACTGACATCAGGCTTATCAGCAACACTGGATGCTTCAAAACTGTCTAGCAATTCCTTAAAAATTCTAAGGACAAAGGATTTTCATCCCAGAATTCTATACCCAGACAAATTATTCATTAAGTGGGAGAACAGAGTAAAGACACAGGCCTACAAAGATCCAAAGTTTACGACCCACCTATCTATTCTTAAGAGTTATTTGAGGACGTACTCCAGCAAAATGAGGGTGTAAACAAAGAGGAAGGCATGGGGTCCTGAAACAGTAGATCCAAACCAGGAGGGCAATAAAGGGAGTCTCCCAGTTACTGAATGTGCAGCAGACCTGGAGACGGACTGGTACAGATTGGACATGGGGGATGGAGGGCTCTAGAAAAAAAGGAAGTTGACAGAATAGAAAATATGATGGATGTTTAGGGGGAAAAAAAGGACATAATAAAGTCAAATAATGCAAGACAAAAGGGCAATTAAAACTAGAAAAATCAAAACTATAAACTAAAATATGGCATGAATTTAAACCACTGAGGGAATGTAAGAAGAGCAAATCCATTAACCTCAACGCTAAAAATACTCTCCTTTGGGTCACCGACAGAGGAAGGAAATATAATCAAACACACCATGTGACCCGAGACAAAAGCACATTTGCAAGTTACATTAAAGGCAGTTCAGACATTTTCAACTCTTAGAGTCAACCAACGGACAAAGTAGAGATGATTAACAGTGCCTGCAGGATATGTCACATATGAAGCTCCATATACTCCCCACCCCCCAAGAGAAAGAGTGGAGAGCCCTTCCTCCCGGTGGAATCAGGAGAGAGAGAGTTTCATGCGCAATGAGTGAAGGAGAGTGAGGACCCTGACTGGGTCCCTCATGAATCCAGTAGCTCACCAATCTGGGCCTTGGCCAATGGGGTGAGTGGGTAGAGATTATGGACACTTCAGGTAGGCTAAGAGGAAGACCAGAAAAAACAGAGATCAGTAATCTCTTTCCTGATTATCCTTGAGCCAATATTGAGGAGGGACAGGAAAAATGAAATGGTGGTATGACACATTGATGTCAAAAGAGGACTCGAGGCAGTTCTTATTGATTCCGCATAGCACAGATATCCTGCATGGTCCTCAATTGCGCAGGATGTGTAAGATGCCTAAAGATGCTGACTGCTGGTCTTATGACGGGGGTGGGGTGGGGCGGTCAATGCAGGACGGGGTGAAGTGACCTTACAGCTAAGGACTGAAGGGTAGATTCCCAGACTGGGGAATGAAGAGAGATTGCAGCTGACCCCAGGGGATCTGTGAGGCCTGATGGCTGAGGTTGGGGTCTACTCATCAGAGCAAGACAGCAAACTCCCTGGGAGAACAGACCAAAGATACTATTATGCTGGAGCAGGATGGCCGGAACTTCTTTGGGTCAAGACACCCCAACTGATGTCAGAATGCAAACCAAGGGCCTGGCACCAGAGCTACGAGGATACCTAAATTCTGGGAAGGAGTAAGCAGCCAGGAGAAGCCTGGAAAGTAGGGAAAACTGCCCTTAGAGTAAAATATACGTAACATAAAATTTACCATTTTAACCACTCTTAAGTGTACAGTTCTATGGCATTTTAAGTACATTCACATTGTTGTGCACCCACCACCACCATCCACCTCCAGACTTTTTTCATCTTCCCAAAATGAAACTCTGCACCCATTAAATACTCTCCCCATGCCCTTTTCCACCCCCAGCTTCTGGCAATGACCATTCAACTTTCTGTTTCTATGAATTTGACTGCTCTAGAAATTTCACAGAAGAGGACTCATACAACATTTGGTCTTTTGTGACTGGTTTATTCCACCTAACATTAGGTCTTCAAGATTCATCCATGTTGTAGCATATGTCAGAATTTCCTTCCTTTTTAAGGCTGAGTAACATTCCATTGTATGTGCAGCACATTTTGTTTACCCATTCATCTGTCAGTGGACACTAGGGTCGCTTCCACCTTTTGTCTATTGTGAATAATGCTATGAACACTGGTGTACCTGTTCATCAGATATTGTTCAAGTCTCTGCTTTCATTTGTTTGATTATATACCCAGAGGTGGAACTTGGATCATATGGATTTTCTGTTTACTTTTTTGTGAAAAACGATACTATTTCAGCGGTCGCACCATTTATCTTCCTAGCAGCTACATGCAAGGGTTCCAATTTCTCCACAGCCTCAACAACAGTTGATATTTCCTTTTTCTTCCTCCCTCCCTCCCTCCCTTCCTTCCTCTTTCCCTTTCTTCCTTCCTTTCTTTTTTTTTTTTAAACATCTTTATTGAAGTATAATTGCCTTACAATGGTGTATTAGCTTCTGCTTTATAACAAAGTTAATCAGTTATACATATACAATATGTTCCCATATCTCTTCCCTCTTGCATCTACCTCCCTCCCATCCTCCCCATCCCACCCCTCTAGGTGGTCACAAAGCACCGAGCTGATCTCCCTGTGCTATGCGGCTGCTTCCCACTAGCTATCTATTTCTTTTTTTGATAGTAGCCATCCTAATGGGTGTGAGCTGGTATTATGGTTTTGATTTGCATTGCCCTAATGACTAGTTAGGGAATATGTTAAGCATATTTTCATGTGCTTATTGGCCATTTATATACCTTCTTTGGAGAAATGTCTATTCAAGTCCTTTGCCCATTTTAAAATTGGGTCATTTGTTTTTTTGTTGTTGTGTTGTAGACGTTCCTTATATATTCTGGATGTCAATTCCTTATCAGATACATGATTTACAAATATTTTCTCCACTTCATGGATTGCCTTTTCACTCTGTTGATAGTGTGCTCTGATGCATAAAAGTTTAAAATTTTGATGAAGTTCCTATTTACCTAGTCTTTGCTTGTTTGCTTTTTCTTGGTTGTGCTTTTGGTCCTTATAGAGTTTTAAACTTTGAATTGACTGAGAACCCAAAGAGTCTAAGTCAACACACTTCCAAAGCTTAATGAGCAGAAAGAGACACGGCTGACTTTCACTGGGACATTCATGACTTTTTTGGTTTTTATTTTTTGCTACTAGGTGAGAACGAGAGCTCTACTGTAAAATATGATCGGTTATAAAAAAAAAAATAAAAGTTGCTTTTTTTTGTTCTTGTACATCTGAATTTTAGTGTGTACATTTTTGGCCCTTACTCAAAAAGATGGCAGAAAAATCAGTAGCAAAATGTGACAAAAGCCCCATGGAAACTTTGATAGAATATCATTCCACACCAAGAATGAGGCCTGGCCGGCAGGCACACTGCTCAACATTTGGAGAGTTATACACATAGGCCCTGAGATATTGGATGAGGATTTGGAACTTATTTAGGTTAGTTTGTTTTTCCTTCTCAAGAACATGAAAACCATCACCCTGGGAATAAGAAACCTGTAATACAACCATGCTAAAGATGGGAATTTAAATTGAAAGTCATAAAAGGCAAAACAGAATTTCAGAAGGAATCAGCGTGCTGTCGCATCCGTTACCTGCCTACCAGGTCCCTGGGAGGCAACTGGGTGTTCATTAACTGGGTGTTCTCTCTGCTGCTCTGGTTTCATCAGCGCCAAGTTAAAGAACTTGACCAACTGGCTTTCTTTCCCCTTCATATTTGAGAACATAAATATTGCATTGGCACTAGGGTAAAACTCAATTATAAAGATAAGTTGGATGAAAAGCTCAAAATAAAAGCTTTGCTCTTTTGGTTTCGTTGTACTTCTGAAATCGTGTATGGAGAAACTGTTCTGATCTCCAAAGTATACTACATCGTTATTATTTTTGAAAAGGCAAATGAATTATTACATTTACATTCTTTGGCCTAATATACAGCAAATCTGATTTCTGTTCTGTTGGTGCTTCTAAGAAGGCTATAAACCTCCTTTTGGCAGGAAACATCACTGTATATTTTATTTATTTTTTGATCATGTGCTATTAATATTCTCAGGCAGTATATCTGCTCTATCCTTGTTTATGGATTCTTGCAGCATATAAATTATGTGAACCTCCTCATATATCTGCCAATTTGAAATAAATTGCAGGTTCTCACGTAGATTCTCACAGAACTCAGGCTGTTTGATGAGTCTTTGCTCAGAGCTTATCTCTTATTAGTCATTAATGCTTGTCTTTATTTTGGGAGACAGTATTTTCTTGTTGCATCATTGCCCCCTTTCTTCTGACCAGACAACTATTTCCTTGTTGTAGGAAATGTCCCCTTGACATGGAACAGAGAAATCCTACCTGGAGTGACTTGATTCCCTTCTGTCCCAGAGCTTGTTGATGGAAACAGTTTCTAACAAAGGGATAAAATGATGGGTTATTTCATTTTAACTTCACCAGCTAATTTGGCTTTAACAAAAGACCATTATCTTTCCTTATGCTTCCTATTCACCTTTTCCCAAAGAGTGTCATTTTTGCACGTTCACTCCTGTGCTCTGAAACCCCTCTCCAATGAGCCTGTCTGCTGCCCCTGGACTACCCCAGTGCTATGCATTAATTTTTTATCAAACAGCTCCAACACCGATTCACAAAACAAATTCCTGGGTTGGAACTCTGCAGGGACACCCGGTTTACGAGGCGCTGAAAAATCCTCAGAGCCATCGATTTCTTTCATCTTTTGCGGAACTACCTTGAAATTTTCAGTTCTTGCTGTGTTTAGTCCTCTCCTTTAGTGATGGTGAAGCAGGGACTTACACTTGTTTCTATCTTCCCTTCTAAGATTTCCTCCCCATCCCCTTAGCTAACTTAGCCCATATTCTCAATACCCTTCATAAGGTAAATTTGGTAAATTTTACAAGGTATGTACACACACATACACACGCACGCATACACACACATGCTCAGTGACACGATTTTTTTCTGTTTCATCCTTTTAAACTTTCACCCATCTCTTTCTTTAAACTCCCATTTGCTGAGCACATTTTTTTACACCCTGGTGCTTTGCTGTTCACGTATTCTCATTTAATCCTCAAAATAATCTTGCAAGTAGGGATTAATCCTGGTTTACAAATGAGAGATTTGAAGCTCAGAATTCAAATCATTTGTCCAAGAGCATGCACGTTTCGGAAGTGGGTGAGCAAGGAGGTGAGCCCAAGTCTGCTTCTCTTTCTACTCTAGCCTGCTGCTTTTGTACCTGGGGTTCTGCACAATTTCCAGGCCTTCTGCTCATTGCTTATTGCCCTTGTCTATCTAAGGCAGACATGTGCTAGATTTAGTACATTTATTGCTAGTGCTTGTGGGTCCCTTGGGTAAGTGGTAAGTTTCTTCTGGATGTTTTGCATTCCTCCTGTCAACTTACTTCATCTACATGGACCTCACCCAGCAGAAACAATGTGTAAATCTTCCAGATCTGAAATACCCAGAGGCAAAGCCCTCGTTTTCTTAGTCACAGCTTCTTTGGCCATGTTTACAATTAGTATATCTGCTCCTTTTCACCTGGCATTTCTCTCCAGCTAACTGTCCTTAGCAGAATATTGAGGATTCAAAAATCTAGGAGAGGGCTTCCCTGGTGGCGCAGTGGTTGAGAATCTGCCTGCCAATGCAGGGAAACACGGGTTCGACCCCTGGTCTGGGAAGATCCCACATGCCGCGGAGCAACTAGGCCCGTGAGCCACAATTTACTGAGCCTGCGCGTCTGGAGCCTGTGCTCCGCAACAAGAGAGGCCGCGATAGTGAGAGGCCCGGGCACCGCGATGAAGAGTGGCCCCCATTTGCCGCAACTAGAGAAAGCCCTCGCACAGAAACGACAACCCAACACAGCCATAAATAAATAAATAAACCCAAAAGTTTAAAAAAAAAAAAAATCTAGGCGACCCAGCCGATAAGGTTATGCCCTTTTGATAAGGGTCTCATCTGTCTTCTTGCTTCTTTGTTGCTTTGCATCTTTTATTGTATCACTCTTAGTTCTGGTTGGAGATGACCCATCAATGACAATTACATTGAATTAACATAGTTAATTCATTCACTTATTCAGTTAAAAACCTGACAAACTATTTCCCTTTCTTTTGGGGGAGTGGTGATGGTGGTAGACATCCATACAACTCTGAATTTTTCACTCTGTTTTGACATCATATCTGCAAACTTTTTTTTTTTTTTTTAATAAATTTATTTATTTATTTATTTATGGCTGTGTTGGGTCTTTGCTTCTGTGCGAGGGCTTTCTCTACTTGTGGCAAGCGGGGGCCACTCTTCGTCGCGGTGCCCGGGCGTCTCACCGTCACGGCCTCTCTTGTTGCGGAGCACAGGCTCCAGACGCGCAGGCTCAGCAGTTGTGGCCCACGGGCCCAGCTGCTCCGCGGCATGTGGGATCCTCCCAGACCAGGGCTCGAACCCGTGTCCCCCGCATTGGCAGGCGGATTCTCAACCGCTGCACCACCAGGGAAGCCCTCTGCAAACATTTATATACATTTCTATCACCACTGCTTCCACTTCCAGAAAAAGAAAAGAAAAAAAGGGGGTTTTAGGTTTTTAACTGGGTAAGTGAATTAACTTTGTTAATTCAACGTAATTGCCATAGTGCCTTTAGTAATTGTTATTTTTTTGGGTGTACTTAGGTTAAGACTATTAAACCTGGTTCCCAAGGCTTCCATATTGCAATAGACCAGTGTTTCTCAACTTTTGTTTTTTCGTTATTCCTGTCTAAGGAGCATTTTTAGACTTTTTTCATAATTGCCCCCCTTCCCAAGAAATTTTAATACTAAAATGCATTGTGTATCTGTTTACATGCTATGGCCCTTTGGGAGGGGATCACAAACCAGTGTAAACTGATACTGCTCCCACTGAGAATGCATGCAGAGACCATCGAGGTAAATTCTACGACACTGCGGTTAGGTGTTAAAAAATTCTAGAACACTTTTTTGACCCTTGCTGTTTCTGAATAGGGAAGTAGAAGCAAACACTATTTCTCCTTCCATTTCAAGACACTATCACTAGACCTAACTACTTCCTGGTGAATGTAGAACATAGACTAACTAGTAATTATGTGTGTGGTTATTAAGAATCTCAGATGACAAAATCAGGTGTGCAAGAAACTCAACTTTCTGTATTTTTCAATAATGAAACAATTTCCATTTCTTTCTCCCATTCTGCTGCACGGTAGACATTCAGTATCAGGTAACTCAAGATTCTCACTCCTCTTTTCTCTGGGATTTTGTTTAAACTCCTGGCAGGCTTACAGAGCTCTGGTCCTGAGTATCCTAACGGGACTGGTGTCTGTTGAGATGCCCTGTCTTCCAGCTGCCGGTCCGGGTAGGGCACTGTTTCATTTGTTTTGTTTTTTAAATTAAAAAAAATTTTTTGGCTGCCTTGGGTCTTCGTTGCTGTGCGCGGGCTTCCTCTAGTAGTGGCGAGCGGCGGCTACTCTTCGTTGCGGTACGCGGGCTTCTCATTGTGGTGGCTTCTCTTGTTGTGGAGCATGGCTCTAGGCACGCGGACCCTAGAGCATGCAGGCTTCAGTAGTTGCAGTGCATGGGCTCAGTAGTTGCGGCGTGCGCTCTAGGGCACGTGGGCTTCAGTAGTTGTGGCACGCGGGCTCAGTAGTTGTGGCTCGCGGGCTCTAGAGTGCAGGCTCAGTAGTTGTGGCGATGGACTTAGTTGCTCCGCGGCATGTGGGATCTTCTTCCCGGACCAGGGATCGAACCCCTGTGCCCTGCATTGGCAGGCAGATTCTTAACCACTGCGCCACCAGGGAAGTCCCAGGGCACTGTTCTATTCTCTTCGTATCCACCTGCAAAGATCTCTGTCCTCAGTTGTCCCATTCTTGGTGCGTGGGAAGCACATGGTGGCGCCCACAACTGCTGTGCTGCAGTGAGTTCCACTTCTCTACTCCTACCTGGCACCAGGGCTCACCTGCATGTCCCACGGGTGGTGCAGGGGACCCTGGAGACTGTCTGGAGCCTGTCTGCTGTTACTTATGCTGGTTGAGGGGCTGGGTTCTTGTTACCTCTGCCCGCTTTGAGAGTCTGGCCACACCCCTGGAGATGTGGTCCTGGGGTGGGGTAAGGAGCAGGACTTCTCTTCAGGGACCACCTCTACTCCCCTCCACCATCCTCACACCCTGAGGGCACTCTGTTCTCATTACTCACAGTGTTTCCAAACCTTTTGTCTTTTGCCAGGGCTTAGGCTTTTGAAACTCTCAAAAGCCAAGGATTTGACTCTTGTTATTTGTGTCCAGCTGAATTGTCCTTTATCTGAGGGAGTGAAGGCAGAGTTCTGCCCAGCTGTCCTGAATATGGAAAAAGCAAGGGTAATATAAAATATTAGAGGTGCAAATGTAAGTTACCATTCTGAAACAGGATCTCAACAATCCTTGGGTGCTTATTTCTCACTCTGAAGGACTAGTTCTTAATTTTTTTAATATATAACCATTTCTATACTTAATACATTCCCATTGGTAAAACTCTATTTCAATAGGGCAAGGCATGCCCCACCCATTTGAGAATCAATGGTAACTCATCCTGGGTGAATCTAGTAAGGTGTGCCCATTTATATCTGAAGTGCATAAGCCACCTGAGAATCCTTCCTTCCTTCCTGCTTTTTGAGAATCTGCTGTGTGTTTTGGACTTTAAACTTATCCTTGGAATCTAGGCCTTGGAAACGGAGGCCTAACCTCAGAGTGCAGCCTAAGATGGTGGCAAAGGATAGACTTGGTCCCATTTGGACCTGATCATTCTTAGAAATATTTAGAGAGGGCAATCTTGGAAGAGACAGACTTTTTGTGGGTTTAGCAAGATTGAGGTTAAGAGCTTAATGATGGCCATTCACATTTAAAGCCTGGTTAATTCTGGCCATACCAGTTACACAGAGAAATTTATTCTGAACCTGGCCTCGAAGATTAAGCAGAACTTCTTGTACCGTCTGCTGAGTGTTTGGAACTTTGCTTTTACAGCTCTTCTCCAAAAGAGGGACAAGGCACTAAGAAGTATACAGTGCAAGGAGTTCAAGTAGAAATTTGCTCCCTTAACCAAAAATTTCAGAACGTACCATCTAATAGAAAGTTATTCAGAAAGTACCCCTCTGATTTTAAACACAGACAGGGACAGCCCTAATCTACTCTTCCTTTCCCCTCTGGCTAAACAGCACACTTCAGGCCTCCATTTTCCTCTGCAATACCGTCGTTGCTTCAGTGGCATTTCTATTTATCACGCTAACATGGAATCATCTGGCTGCAATGTCTCCTCAGGTCTTGCCTGGACTTGCTATCCATTTTCTCAATTCCTCCTCCTCTAATCCTTCAGAGATATTTAAACAACAAGCCACGAGGAGCAACCGATCTTAATCTGGAGAATACCGACAACTTCCCCCGGCAGGTCTCAGATGTGTCCATGCATAGTGTGTTTATCACGGAATCCGCGCTCTCAACACTATTCTGGCTTTTGTCAAATGAACAAAATCTTAGAGGCCAAGGGTCCTGCAGTTCTGACACTCAGTTGATCTGCTGTGGCTACAGGTACCTGGTTACACCTTCTGGAGGCTTCCTGTGATGAGCACCTGTAAGGATACCTCCTGGGTGCTCTTACACTCTTTTAAAAATCTAGTGAGTTGAGTAAGGCAAGGAAAACGCATTATGAAGGAGACAATGTGGAAGAGGGCAAAGAGTAGCTGGATTTGGGTCATGCTACTGCCTCTGAGGGGGTTTTTTTTTTATGAGTTACTGAATCCTTCTGGGCTAGGCTTCATCTGAAAAACAGAACAGATGAACTAGAGCTGTACAGTCCTAAAATCCTGTATCTAATACTTTACTCCGTGGTCACAAGAATAAGTGAATGAGTTTCTCTTTGAGAAGGACAACCTATCTCTCTTCTCAAAGTACCCATATAGGCAGGATACTTTGAGATATCAATTCATATTTTGTTTTTACTGCTGTCAAAGAAACAGAATGAGTATGATTTTCCCTCTCACCCAAAAGAAGACAAATGGGACCCTGAGTGGTGGCTATCAGGAATATCCTTGACTCCCAAGTTCTCAAAAAAGGATGAAAATTGTCTAAGAAGTAGGAGCCAGCAAGGTTTGAGCTGGGCGCGCTTCCCCTCTCGGGTGCAGGCAGCGCGTGGCAGGGTGGAGCATCTAGGGATGCCTGGCAGTGGGCACCTGGATTCCTACCTCTAAAACTTCCTTTCTTTGGGGCACCATGTGGGTTTTTACCCTGAACATATCAGTGGCATCGAGTGTGGAAGAAGATCAGAGCAGGAGGTGGAAAATCATATGCCCTGCTGCCTATTTTTGTACAGCCTGGGAGTCTAGAATGGATTTTACATTTTTAAATGATTGAAAACAAATTTTAAAAAGAATAATATTTTATGACTGTGAGATATTAGAAAAAATATATATATTGGTCTCTGCCCCCGGTTCCTGGAAAAGAGCTCCCGAAATTCTTGTAATTTCCTAAGTGATAAGAGTACTAGAAACATCTTCCGTTCTCATATTTGGTCTTTGACCCTCATTCCTGACACAGAGTTCCTAAATCCCTTGGAATTTCCTGGGTGATCAGAGTGTCATTTGTTCTAATGAGGTGACTCTTCATGGGCTCCTAGATGGGGCTGGTCACCAGAAAGACCAGGCCATGATTAGAAGCTTGGAATTTTCAGCTCCACCCCGCATTCTCCAGAGAGGAAATGGAGTTAGTAATTGATCATGCCTACATGAGGGAGCCTCCATAACCAGTAGTGTGGGGTTTCGAGAACTTCTGGATGGGTGACCATGTGGAGGGGCTGGGAGAGTAGGGCACTCAGGAGAGGGCATGGAAGCTTTGCGTTCCTTCCCGTATACCTTGCCTTATACATCTCTCCCATCTGGAAGTTCATCTGTATCCTTCATCATTTCCTTTTCTAATAAACTGGTAAACAGTAAATAAGCTGTTTTTCCGAGTTCTGTGAGCCACTCTAGCAAATTAATCCAAGCCGAGGCGGGGGTCATGGGAGCCGCTGCTTTATGGCCAGTCAGTCAGAAGCACAGGTGCCACCTGGATTTGCGATTGGCATCTGAAGGGGTGGGGGAGTCTTGTGGACTGAGCCTTTAATCTGTTGATCTGATAATATCTCCAGATAGATAGGGTCAGAATTGAGTTAAACTGTAGGACACCAAGCTGGTGTCACAGAATTACTTGGAGTGGGGGAAAAACCCCACACATCTGGTGTCAGAAGTATGTTGTGACTGTGGTAATAATGTGAGAGTAAAGGAGAAACACAGGAGGAGGGAGGACTAAGCTTTCTCCTACACGACACATGAAAATTACGAAGTTCAAAGTTTCAACGTCCATAAATGAAGTTTTGCTGAAACTCAGCTACATTCATTTGTTGGCATATGTATTGTCTGTGGCTGGTTTCTACAATACCAGAATCAAGCAGTTGCAAGAGTGACCAGTACAGCCTGCAAAGCCTGAGATATTTACTATCTGCCCACTTATAGAACATGTTGACCCCTTGACTAAGAGAGCCCTTGGAGGGGCTTCCCTGGTGGCGCAGTGGTTGAGAATCTGCCTGCCAATGCAGGGGACACGGGTTCGAGTCCTGGTCTGGGAAGATCCCACATGCCGCGGAGCAACTGGGCCCGTGAGCCACAACTATCGAGCCTGCGCGTATGGAGCCTGTGCTCCCAACAAGAGAGGCCGCGATAGTGAGAGGCCCGCGCACCGCGATGAAGAGTGGCCCCCACTTGCCGCAACTAGAGAAAGCCCTCGCACAGAAACGAAGACCCAACACAGACAAAAATAAATAAATAAATAAATTAATCAATTAAAAAAAAAAAAGTTTGAGGAAAAGAAAGTTCTCTTTATAAAAAAAAAAAAAAAAAAAAAGAGCTCTTGGAGACTTTCATTTATTTCCGGTGAGAGGAGTCCCATAATGACTGAGGTGAAATTTTCCACCAGTTGGGGTTCATGGCAGACCAAATTAGATGTAGAGAGATAAAATAAATATGATGCTTATTATATGAGTGTTGTAGATTAAGACTTGCACCTATTATTGCTGTTTGCAGAAAAGATTACATAAGAAGTTTTATTGAACTGGGAACCTGGCTTAAAGTGCCTTCTTTATTAGGCACTTTTCCATTCAAATGTCATCTCTGGGTAGGGCAGAGCATTATATAATCTCAACCAATTAGTAAGCTGCAAGTTCTGAAAACAAATATGATCCATCTCTATTATACTGTCTAGTTTAAGGTGGAAGATTTTTTAGTATTTGGCTATACAATCAATAAAAAAGATAAAAAGGTTTTATTGAAAATATGTCTCTATCAGACTTATCCCTCAGAGGAATCTTAAAGGTGTTTCAAAGACCAAGAATCAGATTCTTCTACTGGGAAGGACAAGTGGCATTCTATTCGATTCTATTCTGTTCTACTCTACTCTATTCCATTCCATCCCATCCCATCTCATTCTATTTATTTATTTTAGCTACACAGTCTTTTGTTCAAAGGTAATCTGAAGCACAGAAGCATGGTATTAAAAACAGACAAGAAGTTGAGCTGGGCTGAGCTGGCTGGTGGGGAGTTTGGAGGCAAGGTCAGGGTCAGGGGTATCCGGAATCCTACCTCCTCCTCCTCTTCACCTAAGAAGGTCCCTTATGAGAGGGGGTTTCAAGACCCGCTTTTGAAAAACTCTGAATGAATATAACCTCATTATTTGTATGAGTATTGGGTGATTTGTCCTAAATCTCAGTTAAGTAGGAAAGAATTCTTTATCATGAATTAACTTTAGTATGGCAACAATATGGGAAATAAAAGGAAATAGCTAGAAAGCAAAACTTAAATTCAGAATTGTGGATTAACAAGCTTGGTACTAATGTATGTTCCAGAAACTAAAGTTTTAAAAGTAATCTGGCATTTTCTTTATGGAAAAAGAGGGTTAAATTCTGCCCCTAAATATAGATGTGCCTTTTTACAAACATTACAGAGAGAATTGGTTCTTTATCAATAATAGCAGCATACACAAAAGCCAACAAAAATTTTTTGATGAAGTCTTTAATTTGAATAAATGGAGAGAAATGTCAAGTTCCTGGCTAATAAGCCTAAATGTTGTATAAATGTCAATTCTTCTCCAATCGAATTAAAGGGATGTGGACTTCTGATTGTTGTTTTTGGTTTGCAGCTTGGTGATAATATTGAAGTTTACTAAGAAACAAAGAATGCGAATTAAAATAAGGAACCATCATTATATTACCCCTCAATTAGTAGAAACTCAGAAACATATACTAACTCTGGAGTTAGCTGGCTTTGTATTTAGATTAGTACTTAGACTGCTTCTGGGAGAGGGACTGGCATAGTCTTTCTGGAAGCTGACATTATGTTTCAAAGTAAAGGTATCAAATGCCCTTTGACTCAGGAAATTTTCGGGTGGGGAGAACCAATACTAAGAAATCACCAGTCATGGACAAAGATTTATAAAGAAGAACATTCATCATAAAATGATTTAAATAGTAAACAAAATTAGAAACCATATATCTTTTCAATTAGGTGTGGTTAAATTTTGAAACAATCACAAAATAGAATGATAGAGATCCATTTAATTTTCTTCAAATTATATGAGCTGGGAAAGTGTTCAGGACAAGCAAAAAAATCAGGTCACAAATCCACCCATATAATACCACTTTTGCTTAAATTAAGATTGATAAGAAACACACCCCTTAGCAGCAGTGGTTCGTAGTTTCTAACTTATCTACAATAAGCATGTATTGCTTTTATAGTCAGATATAAATAAGCACCATCAGAAGAAAAAAATCCCATCAACTAAATATGAGCTTGAATTCAAAATGCTGCCTATTAAAATTAATGTCAAAGCACATGACACAATCAAATCCTAACAATGGCTCAGCAGTTGAGAGGATAAAAATAAACTTGCAAATATACATTCCAACAGAGGAAGGGGGCATAATTATCCAAAAACTTGTTCTTCCCGTCGGCACAGTCCCATTCCAGGACCCTCTAAAGCCAGACCAAAACATTTTGATCTTCCCAGAGGTTTCAAGGTTCCCATTATTGTAGGGAACAGAATGGTGGGTATAAGGAACAGAATTCTGTTGAGCACTATCAGATACTATGCTGGGCACTTTAATTCTCACATCTTCCCAGATGACGTCACTGAGGCTTAGAGCTGTGCTTCTCAAAATTCAATGTGTCTGTGAGTCACCGGGGGATCGTCAAAGGCAGTTTCTGATTCAGTGGGTCTGGAGTAGAGCCAGAGGTTCTGCATTTCTAACAAGCTCCCTGGCAAAGCCTGTACTGCTAGCCCCCCCAGAGTAACACTTTGAGGAGCAAGGATTTCCAGAGGGAGGTCTCTGGTCCAAAGTCAAAGAGCTAGTAAAAAAAATGGGTATGGGTGTAGCTTTCTACTTTTTTGGCTGTTTTTAAAATAAAAGTGAAATGAGTTTGAATGTAGGATGCCTACATGAATTATTTCCCGTAACTAGTTAGGCTGCTAATAACAATGCTTGGCAATTACATGGTTCATTATATTTTCAAAGCTTTTCTGTAACTATTAGTTTGCTAATCCACCAATTTATCTTGAAGAGAGGTAACTATTATCATCTGTGCTCTATGGCCCAATTAACTGTACAGAGTTATCTTCAATCCTTTACAGTACGCTGATGGCGGAATCGGGATTTAACTTGAGCTATATAAGTATTACACACAGACATGTATGAGAATCTAGACCAGGATAATGTGTGTGGGACGCGGCCTACATGTGCCTTAATGTTGTCTTTTAAAGATTAGAAGAATGATATTTGTTAAGTGAATACATGTTAGAATCAAGCCCTTTGTTAGCTGTGTGGTTTAGGCAAGTTACTTAACCTCCCTAAGCCTCAAAGCCTTACCTGTATGGGTTCGCCAAAAGGTTCGTTCGGGTTTTGTGGTACGATGTTACGGAAAAACCCAAACGGAATTTTTGGGTCAACCCAATAAAATAGGGATAAAAAAGCCTTGCGGGGATTAAATGTGATGATATTTCCTTCCTCTCTTAATCCCTTCCTTTCTCCCTGCCTTCCTTCCTTTCTCTTGCTTCCTCCCTTTTTTCCTCCCTCCTTTTCTTTCCCTCATCTTTTTCCCCCCAACGTTATTAAGATATAATTGACATATAACATTGTGTAAGTTTAAGGTGTACAATGTGATAATTTTATACACATACATATTGAGAAATGATTATCACAGTAGGGTTATTTAACATACCCTTCACTTCACATAATTACCATTTTTGTTGTTGTTGTGGAGGTGAGAACTTTTAAAATCTACTGTCTTAGCAACTTACAGGTATACAAGACAGTGTCCCCACGCTGTACATTAGACCCCAGAACTTATTCCTTCTCTCACTGGATGTTTGTACCCTTTGACCTCCTTCCTTCTTTCAATAAATAATTTTTGAACACACACTTTGTGCCAAGAACTATTCTACACGTTGCCTAAGGATCGGCAGTAAATAAAACAGACAAAAATCCTTGTCCTTAACCTCATGGGCCTAAGATTCTATTGGGGGAAACAAATAATAGTCAGGGCATACCACCCCCCAACCCCGCCAAAAAAAAAAAAGGCAAACAAGCAAACAAACAAAACCCTCAAAACCAATAAAATATGTTAAGCATACATAACAATGTCTTGCACTTAATAAATGCTTAACAAATTAAAATATTATTAGTATACTGGGGAAAGAGGCTATATCTCATATAAGACAATCTGTTCAAGTACATGTTTACTTTTCTATATGAAATAGCAATATTTTAAAAACTCAAGCTTAATTTAGGTTGGATGGATAGATACTAGAGTTCTATGAATTCAGCCAGTAACTAATTTATTCAATAAACATTTAGAACCATGCTAATTTTTCTTCCTTTAGATGCTTCCCTTCCTATGTTTGGGCTCTCAGGTAGAATTTACCCTGTGTGGGCAACCCCCAAGCTTCCCTACTTTTCTTCTTCTTTCACCTCCGTCAAGTTTATCTCTTTTTTGGTCCTGATTCTTCCAAGCAAGGATCTCTTAGGGATTACAGTAAGCATCGCATATTAAATTGTCTTGGCTAATGTGTACATTTATAGTGTGAATTCTCTTTCCTATACCCATGGAACAAAACCTACAGAAGGCCTTTGGGACCAACTTCCCTGGAAAGACTTGAGAATTGTTAGGTCTTGCAAGGGCAGTTCCTTTTAAGGAGGCATGAATGAAATGGTAAGAAGCAGAAAATGGTAGGACTTGATAGGGAGGTATTTTTTGGAGTACAGAGAGCTTCAAGTATCCTCAAGTCACACCATCAGAATTTCTTGTTCATGTCGCCCACACAATCCTGAGCATAAGTGATTGATGAGTAATCCCCTGTGCGGGCAAATATTCCTGCAGCCATGAGGGGTGATGAATGCTGTCACATAGGAAATGCCATGACATCCAAATAGGGGAAATCTGCTTCCAGCTTGGAGCCCAGTCAAGACATTACTCTTGTCGCCAAAGGAGTGGGATACACCTCATCCCATCCCCTCTGCATAAGGAGCAGCATAGTGTGGGCAGGCAGGCTGAGTAGTCACATTACCATGTGGGCAGAAACAGCCCACTCTCAGGGAAAGCAACAAGGGCTCAGTGGTCTGCATGCTTATCTCACTGCTTTTCTTCTTCCCTGTGACACCGAAGGAAATATTGTGCTTTGGACATGGCACTTTTGAGAAGCCAATTAATCATCTCAGCAGAGATGGTGAGAAGGCAGCTGGATATACAAGTCTGAAGATCAGGGGGAGGTCTGAGCTGGAGATAAAAAATTTGAACCTCAGTGAATTGCATGAGATCACCCAGAAAAAAATGCAGACAGGGAAAAACAGAGGGCAAGGGGTTATTTCAAATAGAATGTCTTCCATTTGCCAGGGCAAAGCTGCAAAGCACCCACTATTAGACTTTTCTGCCCCTTTCCTTCAGAGTTGAGAGACCACCTGAGTTTTCTTTGCACTCTTCTTTCACAACTAGCCTAGCAGAAGTCTTAGGAAACAGAGGGTAGCATGCATTTTTGGACTTTTGACTTCACAAAGGTACATTCTTAGTGGGAAAAATGTGTCAGGCACAAAATTACAATTACTGTGTAACAGAACCCCAAGAAACATGGAGAGAAAAAGTATACTGCAAATCTGACATTTGACTATGAACCTTGGCATGTAAGTTCTATTCAGATTCTAAGTATGGCTTTGTCCTCTCTTATTTGACAATAGTATAATAAACATAGACCAATCAAGCTAGTTAACAGGCTAAAGCATTCCATGTATGTTTTGGTTTAAAGTACACACACGCCTTGATACTGCCTTAGAGCCTTCAAGAGGCAGAATCTCATTCCCTACTTCCTCAATATGGGCTGGACTCAGTGACTCTCTTCTAATGAACAGAATAAGGCAGACATGGCTACATGACTTCAGGGATGGTCCACAAAAGACAATGAGGCTTCAGACTTTCTCTTTGGGATTACTAACTCTTGCATCAGTCAACCACCATGTAGTGAGGACACTCAAGCAACCCTGTGGAGAGATCCATGTGTTGAGGCCTCTGTTTCTGCCAAAGCCCAGTAAGGAACTGAGACTTCTTGCCAACAGCTGTAATGGAAGAGGATCCTCCGCTTGGAGGCTCAAGTTAAGGCTTCAGATGACTACAGCCTGGCAGACAGCTTGACTGACATCTCATGCGACACTGTGAGCTAGAACAACCCAGCCAAGTTGCTCTAGGATTCCTCACCTTCAGAAACTATGTGACTAATACATGTTTTAGGTTGCAAAGCTTTGGGTTAATTTTTCACACAGCAATAGATAATGAACACAATGTACAGTTATGAATTATAACTTGAAGTATATTTTCTTTTACTTTTTGTTTACTTTGTAGAAAATTTATTTAGATTTTAATTAAATTTTCCACAAGTATACTCACACTAATGTGAAAACAAAAAGAAAAAATATTTCATATGTTATTTTTAAAAAGCAAGAAACAAGTGAAACCTATGGCCAAACTGATGTCAATGTTCAAATGCAGATTTAATTGCAATGTAAAGAAAGTCTAACTGAAAGTTTTTTATGCTATATAATTATATCTAAATGCTTCTGCCATAATTTCACTATTTTTAAAACATTATTCTCCCATCAGAGTATAATAGTTACATTACCTTAAGTGCTATAAAATTTAATAATTCTGATTAAGAAGAATTAAGTATTGTACCTTTTTCTTCTAGTTAAAAACAGAGAGAGTAGTAGATATGGGGGAAGCTCTTAAACACATTAACCAGAAGAAAATAGCTCTTAAAATCTCAGCCATAAAACAAAATACCAGAAAAGAGCAGGGTTTTTCCCTCCTCCTTTTAAGAGGTCATTATAGGGTAGTTCTTCATTTGTAACTCTAATGTGCAGCACATGCAGATAGAAATAAGCCTATTTATTTATTTTTATTTTATAGTTGATTTACAATATTGTGCTCATTTCAGGTGTACAGCTTCAGATTCTTTCCCATTATAGGTTATTACAAGGTATTGAATTACAAGGTTCCATGTGCTACACAGTAAATCCTTGTTTATCTATTTCATATATAGTGGTGTGTTTATTAATCCCATACTCCTAATTTATCTTTTCCCCTCCCCTTTCCTCTTTGGTAGCCGTAAGTTTGTCTTCTATATCTGTGAGTCTGTTTCTGTTTTGTAAATAAGTTGATTTGTATTTTTTCAGATTCAACATATAAGTGATATCATATAATATTTGTCTTTCTCTGCCTGATCTACTACACTTAGCATGATAATCTCTAGGTCCATCCATATTGCTGCAAATGGCAATATTTCACTCTTTTTATGGCTGAATAATATTCATATATATGAATATTATATGTAATATATATATATATATATATATATACACACACATATATATATGCCACATCTTCTTTATCCATTCATCTGTCAATGGGCACTTAGGTTGTTTCCATGTCTTGGCTATTGTGAATAGTGCCGCTGTGAACATCGGGGTGCATATATCTTTTTGAGCTACAGTTTTCATCTTTTCTGGATATATGCCCAGTAGTGGGATTGCTGGGTCGTATGGTAGTTCTATTCTTAGTTTTTTAAGGAACCTCCATACTATTCTCCATAGTGGCTGTACCAATTTACATTCCCACCAACAGTGTAGGAAGGTTCCCTTTTCTCCACACCCTCTCCAGCATTTATTATTTATAGAATTTTGGTGTGTCCATTCTGACTGCTGTGAAGTGATACTTCATTGTAGTTTTGATTTGCAAGAAATGAGCCTATTTAAAACACAATATTTGAGAAGGAGTGTTGTCTACCTTGTCTGAGTTTCAGAATCTTGCCTGTAACATTAGGATAGTATTTACCCTGTCCAGAATTCTATCTTTACCAGGATCCAGAAGAGTTTTTTAATTATAGATTTTATGACACCAACCAACTATAGGAATTAAGAAAAAAACCTACATTATGGAATGAGAACGCTATATGGTTTACTTAACAGTTAATTTACACCTAAATTATGTGCATCTATGAATTTTATACAGTGGAGATGGAAATAAGCCTCCAGTTTCTCCTAGGAAACTGATGGGATCCTAACTCCAAAGGGGCTGATAGTCTTGAATCTCGTCTACTCTGGATCTTGTCTCTTCTCATACTGAACAGGGTCTGATGATCCTTTCCTCCATGCCCCGTGCCATAGAACTGCACTGTCCAAAACAGTAGCCATTACCTGTATTCTGGTTCTGTAAATTTAACTTAATTAAATTGAAGAATCTGTTTCTCAGTTGAACTAGCTCCATTTCAAGTCCTCAATAGCCACATGAGGCTACTGCATTAGCACAGGTATAGAGCATTTCCACTGCTGTAGAAAGTTCTAAGGGATGTGCTGCCCTAGCATGTTGTTTCTGTGCTATTTCCATGAAAAATTCCTAGCCTTTTCTTCTGTAATTGCTCCATGTGCCAATGTAACTAATAAATATAAAGCAGAAAAATTGAAACAGGCAAATCTAATAAAATTAAGATCATTTATCTCACACCACCCAGAGATGAACATATTGTTTGACTTATTTTCTAGGCATATGTAAACAGAAATAGGCTATACAGTTTCACTATATTGCAAGAATTTTTCTATGTCATTACTTCCATGACATCATTTTAATTGCTGCATAGTATTTTATCATATAGATATTTCTGTATTGTTCATCATGTTCCCAACTTTTCACCACCCCAATTATGGATACTGTGAACACGCTCATAGTTAAATCTTTGCCCTCATCAATGTGGCACATATATACAATGGATATACAGTATATACAGCATATACAATATATACTCAGCCATAAAAAGAAATGAAATTGAGTTATGTGCAGTGAGGTGGCTGGACCTAGAGTCTGTCATACAGAGTGAAGTAAGTCAGAAAGAGAAAAGCAAATACCATATGCTAACACATATATATGGAATCTAAAAAAAAAAATGGTTCTGAAGAACCTAGGGGCAGGACAGGAATAAAGATGCAGATGTAAAGAATGGACTTGAGGACATGGGGAGGGGGAAGGATAAGCTGGAACAAAGTGAGAGAGTGGCATTGACATATATACACTACCAAATGTAAAATAGATAGCTAGTGGGAAGCAGCCGCATAGCACAGGGAGATCAGCTCGGTGCTTTGTGACCACCTAGAGGGGTGGGATAGGCAGGGTGGGAGGGAGACACAAGAGGGAGGAGATATGGGGATATATGTGTATGTATAGCTGATTCACTCTGTTACACAGCAGAAACTAACACAACATTGTAAAGCAATTTTACTCCAATAAAGATGTTTTAAAAAATAAATATATGTATATATCTCCACTCTATATCAAAAAACAAATTTATTGCTGCCTTTGGATACATTTCTAGGATCAGAATTTCTAAGGCGGGGACTGCTGAGTCAAAGGTATGCCAAGGGGCTTCCGTGGTGGCGCAGTGGTTAAGAATCTGCCTGCCAATGCAGGGGACACGAGTTCAAGCCCTGGTCCAGGAAGAGCCCACATGCCACAGAGCAACTAAGCCCGTGTGCCACAACTGCTGAGCCTGCGCTCTAGAGCCCGCGAGCCACAGCTACTGAGCCCGTGTGCCACAACTACTGAAGCCCGCGCGCCTAGAGCCCGTGCTCCGCAACAAGAGAAACCACTGCAATGAGACGCACACCCAATGCAGCGAAGAGTAGCCCCCGCTCGCCGCAACTAGAGAAAGCCCGTGCACAGCAACGAAGACCCAACACAGCCAAAAATAAATAAATACAATAAATTAAAAAAAAAAAAGTATGCCAAGTTTTTAGGCTTTTTTTTTTTAACATCTTTATTGGAGTATAATTGCTTTACAATGGTGTGTTAGTTTCTGCTTTATAACAAAGTGAATCAGCTATACATATACATATATCCCCATATCTCTTCCCTCTTGCATCTCCCTCCCTCCCACCCTGCCTATCCCACCCCTCTAGGTGGTCACAAAGCACCAAGCTGATCTCCCTGTGCTATGCCGCTGCTTCCCACTAGCTATTGGTTTTACATTTGGTAGTGTATATTTGATACAAATTGACACACTGTCTTCCAGAAAATATATACCAGTTGTCAAACCCTGCAACATTGTTTCAGAAAGACCATGTCTCTATCTCCTAGTCAGCTGTGGATTTTTTTTTCTATTTTGTGTTCTTTGCCATTTTGGTAAGGGAAAAATTAAATTTCATTCATATGTATGTATATATTAGTGAGGCTAGACATCTACAAGTCTTTACCAATGGTATTCCTAAGATGGTTTGCTTCATCCAATGTGGTTGTCAGATAATTTTAAAAAATACCGGATATGCTTGGTAAAGTATCTTCTACCAGAAAACAATATGTGCATGATATGAGAAGTTTCTTGATGACTTTTTACTACATCTTTGCTTTTACATGAGATATACTTAAATTTTTTTTTCACTCCTTTGGAAGCCAAAGATGAATTTTTAAAAGTAAAAAGGTGATAAACATAAGGCTAAGACTTCCTGACTTCACACCTGTTCATATGTATAATCCTTTTCTGCACTGAAGTGTTAGTGTTCCTCTCAGATATTTTTGAGTTTTTAAGTGTATCAGGAATATTAACCTTTTGTTTGAAAATTTCCCCCTGATCTTGGTTTTTGCCTTTAGACTTAATTTGCAATGTCCTTAGAATAGAGAACAGTTAATAAACATAAAATGACTAAGTGAGCATAAAAGCAATAGAGCTCATGAAGCAAACATTTGACATATCTGACCACATAAAAACTGTACTCTTCCAAACTTCTCAGTCTTCTTTGCTGGCTCCGCCTCATCAGTTGGTTCTTAATGTTGGAGCGCCCTAGGTTCAGCCTCAGACAACTTTTCTTCCCTCTACCTCTTCAGCCCCTAGCCAAAGATCACCTCATGTGGTTTCAGGTTTTTAAAAAACACCCATATGCTGAGGACTCCCAGTGTCCATCTCTAGTCCCATCCTTTCCTCTGAACTTGAGACTCATACATCCAACCACTTTGGAGGGACATCTCAAATATAACACGTCTAAAAGGGAACTCCTGGGTTTTCCTCCCAAACCAGCTATCCCCACAAACTCCCTCATGCTTCAAATTACTGATCTAGCTGCTCAGGTCAAAAAAACCATGTGTCATTTGAGACTCCTCTCTCTCACACCCCACATTGGATCCTTCAACAATACCTGTTGACTCTGCCTTCAAAATATATCCAAGGGCTTCCCTGGTGGCGCAGTGGTTGAGAATCTGCCTGCCAATGCAGGGAAACACGGGTTCGAGCCCTGGTCTGGGAAGATCCCACATGCCGCGGAGCAACTAGGCCCGTGAGCCACAATTACTGAGCCTGCGCGTCAGGAGCCTGTGCTCCGCAACAAGAGAGGCCGCGACAGTGAGAGGCCCGTGCACCGCGATGAAGAGTGGCCCCCGCTGGCCGCAACTAGAGAAAGCCCTCGCACAGAACCGAAGACCCAACACAGCCATAAATAAATAAATAAATAAATAAATAAATAAATAAATAAATAAATAAACCCAAAAGTTAAAAAAAAAAAAAAATATATATATATATAGCTAAAATCTGATTATTTCTCACAACTCCTTTGTTACCACCCTAGTCCAAGCTAGCTTCATGTACTACCTAGATTGTTGCAATTGCTTCTCAGTTGTTTTCTCTGCTTTAGCCTTCGTCCTCCCCAGCTTTTTTCTACATAGCAACCAGAACGATGATCCTTTTAAACCTTAAGCCACACTATGTCAGTCTTCTGCTCAAAACTCCCAAAGGCTTCATATCTCACCCAGAGCAAAGGCAGGAGTAGCAGGAAGACCCTGCAGGACCTTTTCCTATCTGCTGCACTTTTGACTTCATTGCCCATTGCTGTCCTTTCTGCCCACTCTGCTCAGCCACACTGGTGGCTCTTATTTTGAAGACACTAAGTTTTCTCTGCCTCAGGGCATTTGCAGCTCCTATTCCCTTTCCTAGAAAGCTCTTCTCTTAGATGCCCAAATGGTGAGTGCCTTCTCTTCTCTCTGCTCAAATGTCACTTCTGAGGCACACAGCCTCCTAATCCCTGGGATTCCTTATTGCTTCTACTCTGCTTTATTTTGTTTGTTTTGTTTAATGAATACATTTCTATTTCTTCTTCTCTGAATTGCTCAGATCATTGATTCCTTTTTCTTTCAAGTTTTTAGTGTTTCTGTTATTGGTTTATATGAATGATTTATATTTGGGATACATTTACCCTTCATTGGAAACATTTTCTACTAATTTTGATTTGTATTAAAATTTTGTTTATGATATCCCCTGAAGCATAGAAATATTAAAATTTTATGCTGTCACGTGTATCAGTCTTTCTTCCTTATAGTTTATTTCATTGCTTTTATGCCTTACAAAGTCCTTTTCCCCTTTCAAATTTAATAATCACACATACTTTCTTGCAGAGTATTCTTTTTTTTAAATTTCATCTCCTCTATTAACTTTAATCACATTTTCAACATGCAGCCAAGAATGAAGCTTTGACAGTAAGCCATAAATTTACACAAGCAAGCATTGTCACTTTTCTGCAGTAGCAGCACTGAGATAACACAAGAGTTGAGTATTTTCTTTCTTGTGCCTTTCTTTACTGAAGAACAATTAAAAAAGACCTGAAAGATTTGTCCATACCTCAAATTCATTTGCCATAAATCTCTTGAAATTATTGCATTTAATTTTGCTTGGTTTATGGCAAATAAAAAATCAACTTAGTTCCTCAATTAGATTGTTAAATGCAGATTTTTAAAGATCACAGTGATGATGGAACTGGTACATGTTTCATCATAATACACCTGCTTATGAGAACAGATGTTAAACACTAAAAAGGATTTACATTTAACATGGATCATTTGCCATGTGGGCAAATACTTCCGGTTTACTCAGAGCTAGAGTCTTTACATGGTTCCAGAGGGATGTCTTGCAGATTTTGCTGATTACTCATTAAACAGTTGAAACATGTATAGACATTAGTTATCTTACAAAGCTTACCCACAGCTAAACAGACATAAAAATGAGGTAAATCTATGGGTGAGATTATGGTTCTTGGAAAGGTTAAAAGTCACCTATATTTTTGGTAAGCTTTTCCTTGTGAGCACGTTTTAAAAGCTGAAGATATGAAGTGCTGGAAGGTCACAAACTTAACAAGCATGTCTTGTCATCCAGTGAAGCACGGCATTACACTGCCATGCAAAATCTGCAACTTCTCCCAACAGGCCATTCAGAGAACAACGTGGCTCTCTTTGCATAGCAGAGACAAGGTTTCGACGCTGCTCTCTCTTCAATGTGATCTCTGCTCCCAGGACAGTTGTTTCTCAGTACATTACTCATGAAATAACACTGTATACATTCCTGCAAGAGCCAGGGAGGCTATGACAGGCAGCCACCGTATCTGCTTTCTAAGCCACAATAATAAACTCTCCAAAAAGTGTTAGGCGAGAACACATAACAAATAAAGGCAAATAATTTTATACTTAATATTCTATTTCGGAACTTCTCAAGGCAAACCAACAAGATAATGTTAACTTAGTGTTTCCCAAGAGCTTCATACTATGTGTGGCTAAGTCACTTGGGACCCGTGTATAAACCCTTTTTATGTTTTGCTCAAGTGTTTAAAAAAATAAAGTCTGATTTCGTTCAGAATTCAAGTCATTCCCAGCCTTTTTAAGATATAGATCCTACGTAGAGGATCTATAATTCAGGCTGTGAATTTGCAGGGGGTCTGCCAGATGTCATAATGGATTTGTACATAAATGTAAACTCATCAGTAAGTGAGTTATCACTGCAAGGGATTAACATCTAAGGTCAAGTGAAAGAGGGGGGAACATTATTTCACTCAGATTAGAAATCAAAACAGCCTTGGGAGAGTCATGCAGAGAAATGACCACATTTTCTCCTTTACTGATTGGGTAAAGAAAAACACACAGGAACCCTGAGGGCTCAGTTGCTCTAAAGAAGAGGGCAGCAACAGGGAGCCATTCCTGGGGTTTTTGACCAAAATAACGGGAGAAGAAGAAAGGTGAAGGAAAACAGCACAAACTCCACGAGGGTTCATGATGAACTGAAAAGGTGTGCTTCTCTTGAGTCCACAAATACCAAGGCTAGATTAAGTTGTGATTCGAAAACACAGGTTTGGGACTGAGATACTTAACAATAACTTGGTAGAGAAGGGGAGGGAAGCAACCTGTGAGTTCCCATTAAGCGCTAGGCACACCCTAGCCACATCATGATCTTATGATGCTGATTCTCTCATCGACTGTATAAAATGTGGGGAGAAGAGTCAGAGCCGGTGCTGCCACTTTCTAGCAGTTGACCTTGAAGAGATTATTCATTTCTCTGAGCCTTGTTTTCATGTCACTCACTCTTAATCACTTATTCATTCATCCAACATTTATTGATCATATTCACTGTGCCAACTACTGTGCTTGGAATCAACAACACAAAGATGAATTAGGATATGGACTTTGGCCCCAAGAAATCCGGAGCCAAAAAGGTGAAATACCATACCTAGCAGGTAGATTATAAAACAAGATGGTTAGTGCAACTAGGAGAGAGGAACTCTGTAGCCCAGATCATTTATCCTGGGATGATATTCAAAATATTTAACATCTTGTTAACATGGTATTGCTGAGTCACAAGGGAGGCGGCCATAAAAAAACCAACCCACTGACCCATCAGTTTGGCCCTTCCTGTGCCTATTGGCTGGATGTCAGCCCTGCAGACATCCCATCAAGTAGGAAGTTTGCATGAGTAACTATTGCAGCAGCAGCGGCAACAACAACAAAAGATGCACTTGGGAATTAAAGTGAATATTCTAAGAAGGGAAAATATATTACAAAAAAATTCAACACTTTCCCACTTGCTTTTATAAATTGCTCTTTAGTACTACCATCATAATCAATAAAAGTAATGGAAGGAAAGAATAATTCTTTCAAAAGAAATAGGAACATTGATATTAGTAGAGAAAAAAATCAGACACTAATTCTCCAACTAAACTATAAAACGTGTATAATAACATTTTCTGGGTTGTTATTAGGAATAAATTAAATAACAGATGGGATGTAGCCCAGTTATTTCAGTACTTAGCACCTAGAGGGCCCTGAATAAATGGAGACTCTTAATGTCTTTTTTACAGATGAGGAAACAGACTCGAAGAGGTTAATTAATTTGTTCACGTTTACATAACAAGTGTTGAAGCCAGAATTTGATATCATTATATAACCATACAGTGGAAAAGTCCATAGCTTTTCCTTGTATTTCTTTAATTACTAAGTTGTAAGTTGCAAATATAATGACGTGCTAACCTTCGTTACTATTTACCTTTGGCTGTTTCGACAAGTTCAAGGTTGTACACTAAATGGATAACTAATATTTGTTATGCTGATATTTGGTCCAGTTACAAGGCTTTGGAGGAAGACTGGCTAATCTGACCGCAAGTTCATCACCCAGATGACATCGATCCTGGTGGGGCAGCTAATTTAAATTATAGGCATAAGCACCCAGGAGGATGGAAGCAGCCGCTGGGTTATGAGCCTTGAAAAGTCAAATCTATAAAGTGACAGCAATGGCCCATGGCATGTGATGTTTCGTACAGGCAGGGAGCATGACAGTGATTTGTGACTATAAGAATGTGGCACAGCCACCATAAAACATCTTTATGGGCTCATATATACTGGGTGCCGTGTAAGCCAATTAAGGATTTTTCCCCACAAGAAAGGATAATTGTAGGAGGAGATATTTGCACTGGAAATTTGCATCTTTAAAAAGGTTTCACCTAAAATCATTTAGAAGCTATAGTGGAATATTTCAAACAGGATTTGTAAAGATAAAGCAAGGTACATCTGCAATGCTTTTGGAATCTGTGGTTTTATGCCCAGAGGAACTCCACATGGGAAACAGAGCTGAGCAGCAGGAGTCCTCCTCACCTCAAACTGAGCCACCCAGTCTTCTCTGATAGGTAAGAGATTAGGAAGACACCTGTTGATCTAGGCACTGGAAAAAGTCAAAACAGCAGAAAATCAATTCTTTCCTCAACCACGAGTCCATTAGAGATAGGTCATTCTTTCCTCACGCAACTGAAATAACTCACATTTGAGCAGAGATAAAACATATGTAAAGCTTCACTAAAAAAAAAAAAATCACATTTTCTTTCATTCAAGTTATGAAAACAGATACATGTGAATTAGGGTATCTATACTCATAGCTCTTACTGCCTTGGACACAACTCTATCTTGATATAATTGCCTTGTAGTTACGCAAAGCAGAGTTTCTGTACCTGGACAAGTCAAAGTTACCGTGGAGACTACAGTTTAGAAATTCCTGGAATTTTTTTTTTTTTTTACAATTAAAACAAATCTCAATATGGTTGTATTTTTAAAATGAATGGATTATTATAATTAGAACCTGATTTTTAAATCTCTGAACCATATTTTCCTCATCTTCTGAAGAAAATACTTTAACTTTGGAAACAATTCAATGTCCAGTCTTCATGGATGGACCCACCTGCTGAGTGTTCTGATGAAAACTATACAGAAAAGCCACCAGTTAATTACAGATACACAAACCATCGCTTTCCATTAGATGCTACATTTGTAGATAACAGAAAATGTTTCAATAAAAACATGACCTATTATTTCCAACATAGAATGAATTACCTCTTTTGAAAACTAGTTTTATAATAGCAGTCTGGGGCAAGAAATTCATAACCAGTAAATTAGTGATTAAGTGCTAAAGTTCATTCCATGAATAGTATGGCTTTTAAGAAATCTGAAACTCAACATTCATTACTTTAACAGGACCAGCAGAATAGTAGCTATGAGTATGATACATCTGTGGCTAGGATGGCTAAATGTCTATCAAGGACACATATTTCTCTTCCATGATAGAGATAGAGGTGCTGCCAAGAAGTGACTTCCCAGCCGGGAAGAGACTTTCCAGTCAGGGACTACATTTCCCAGGCACCCCTGCATCTAGAAGAAGCCCTGGATTAATTCTCACTAATGGAAGTGATGTGTGACACTTTCAGGGCAAGATGACTCAGCAAAGAGTGTGTGTGTTCTATACATTTTCTGAGAAGATTCTGAGACCTAAGGACAAGGGTCAGCAAAATACAGCCTGGGGGCCAAATCTAGACTGCCACTTGTTTTTGTAAATAAAGTTTTATTGGAATACAGCCATGTTTAGTCATGTTATGGCTACTTTCTGTGCTACAACTACAGAACTGAGGAATGGCAAGGGACTATATGGCCTACAAAACCTAAAATATTTACTCTCTGGCCCTTTAAAGAAAAAAGTGGCCAACTCTTGCCATGGCGAATATTGGAGACAGAGTGTGAAAGGAGCCTGTGTTCTTGAATCATCATGAGGAGGAAAACTACCTGATTAGAAATACCCATTTGGGGTCTGAAGGAGTGAGAAAGAAACTTCTGTATTTGAGGTATCCTAAAATTTTTAATTAAAAAAATTTTTTTGTATTGTTTTAGCATATGTTCAAAGAGAATTGGAAGGCCAAAGTTTTTATATGGCTGAAAGAAAGAATGCTTAAATAAAATTTGGTGCAAAACTGGCTAATGTCTTCAGGCAATAAAAATGTAAACTTTATCTTTTCTATGGGACAGAAATTAATTTCTATCTCTACTGGACAAAATTCATTGGATTGCTGTCAGACAAGAGTCATTTCCATCACTATTAGTTTTCTAAAAGTTATTATCTATCTGCTAATCAACAGTAAATAGCAAATTAAACAAAGGAACACACTCCTACAAAATCAGATACTCCCCAGGCAGTTCTGCTAGCTAGTATGTCACCTAACACTGAAAACACATGCAGTAATAACTTTTGCCTATTTCAAATTTTTGTTGGTCTTATAGACAAGGTGAATAAATATGGTTTGGGTCACCAAATAGTTGAACATCCAGCTCCAAAGACCTCTTGTTTACATGGATCTAATTCTAGGATCATGGCATTCTGTGATAGTAAATACAAATTTATCTAGGTAATACACTATGAAATCCCAGCTCTTTTAGTTTCCTGGTTGTTCTCTCTTAACATAAAATATGTAGTTTCCTAAACTTGATCTCCTACATGGTAACCTGGAAAATTTTGGCATATACTCTAACTCTCCTTGGTTTTCCCATGACAGTAAGGCTACTAGCAGGGCATATGACTCTTTACAACTCTGCATGTTGTATATGAACTCTGCAACCAGATGGTGTAGCTATGTTTCATTTGAAATTCACAGCCTGGATCTATGCTCAGTGAAGGACGAGTGAGCCTTGGCTCCTCCTGAAGACAGGGAGCTCCAGCCAGAACTGATACATGGTTTTCTTTAGCTGAATCCCTTCAGATAAAAGTTCCACTCTTCCTGGATTGGAATGTTAACACTGGCTGCTCAAAGACGTTGAGGCAAAAAGAAAAATTCACAAAGATTCTCTCTATGTGTTGGATATCTATTACTTCTGATGTGTCTTCTCTCTCAGTGTATGAGTTTGTCTTCTAGCATATAGTTAAAATAATTTGTTTTAAAAAATCCCTAAAAATTTCAGATTCAAATTCACATGCATTGTAAACAAGTTTGACTATAACTCAAGAGGTTGAACTTTCCAGTTCTTGGGTTTGTGATCAAGGTTATTATTTTATTTTATATTCTGAAGTTAACATTTGGAAAATAGGCATTCAAATAACCATTTTTTTAAAAAAAGTGCCAATCATGGTTGGATTTGTGAAGAAAGGCTACATGAGGAACTGGGACTTAAATAAATTGTGGTGAAAAGGAAAATATTTTCAAACACAGATGAGCATGACTTATTAGAGGTAACTGAGAGAATCAGTTCAAAATGTCTAAAGACTCTTTCTGGAAAATCATACATTTTGATTTAAAACTTTAAAGACTGATGATCTAATGGTAATCATACAGAGCTTTTGCTGTGATTAAATTATTCTGATCCGATATTTGGGAAGATAGACTCCACCAACAGGTTCCATCAACATTTACAACCCCCAAAAGAAGAAACTCCTTTTTCTTCTTTGCAAGATGGTTGAATATTCATTCATTTGTTTGTTCACTAATTTGAATCATTCCTCCAATAAATATTCATTAAGTGCCTATAAAGCATCCCCATTGCCCTGGGAGTTGAGTGTCGCCTACCACACCCCACGGGGCACATAGTTAAAGAGAGTTGATTCCACAGCCAAGCTCCCTGAATGTGACTCTAGACATCTCCATTTATGAGCTGTGTAAACTTGGGCAAGTGATTCAGGTTGTTGGGCTCAGTGTCTTCATCTACAAAATGGAAATTAATAATAGTATTTACCTCATTGGGTCTTTGGGAGTATTCAATGAGATAGACTATTTTAAAAGCCTGAAGCAGTGAAGGTAAATAGTGAATACTAATATACTTCTGCTATGATAATTATCTGTAAGATGATTCAGTTCAAATATATCACCAGAACTGAACCATAAACACAAGCTGTGTCCTGCTACCACAGTTATTGGTATCTATATATTATGAGGGAAACACGTTTTGGATTTATCAAATACTTCCTCTTGTCCCCATCCCAAAATAACATACAAATATCTTTTTCTCCTCTCAACCAAGTAAACAAGACAAAAAAGTCAGGACATAGGCATTTTGGATTCCTGAATTAATTGCCTGTCATTCAGAGAAGGGCAGTGAGGATGGCCTGCTTTCTCAAATGGTGGTCTAACATGAGTTAGCGCAATTAGAAATATAGCCATGGATGTTGTAACTATTTACAGACTCCATGGCAGAGGGCACTTGGGTGGAATGGTTAGGACCACCTTCCCACTCAACCAGTAGAATGATGCTTCTGGAGGTCAAGGAGATTTCTGTGTGTAGTTTACATCTATATATCCAGCTGCCATCACCACTTCATGGGAACCTGAATTTCCCTTGACACCATCTTAATTAGGTTCACTGTGCTCTGGGTCCAGCAACTTCATGGACCATTACTGCACCATCCTTAAGCCTGGCTGATATCAGTGCTTACGTGATCTCAATACAGAGACATCCATCTCATTAAGAAAGTTAGTTGTACTAATAGAAATGTGGTGTCTCCATGACCACAATGCCAGCCAGCAGCAGCTCCAGCTTTAAGATTTAAGTCCATCCGAGTTTACATTCGTAGGTATAATATGGAGATGAGTGGCATCTAGTTTTAGGGGATGTGCTCTAGCATAATGAAAAGAAGACCAGAAAAATGGTGTACACTGGAGTGTATGACCTTGGGAAAACCATTTGACTTCTATGTGTTATGCAAGAAGAGAGGAACAACCCGAAGGGCTGTGGTGAGGCCAAATGTGGAAGATTTTGAAAAAGAAAAGAGCTATGTAAATGTGGCTATTAATATAACCTTCAAGGCAAAGATGAAAGTCTTCAAGGATGATTTAATTGACACTGACTAGAGAGTAATCTAGTTCCTTACGCCTCCACATACAACAGAAGGTGACTAGGAAGTTCACATTGGGTTGTTTATATAGCAACTTTCTAACCCACTCTGACATGAAAATCATGTACCTTCTGCTAAATTTGCATCTAGTTGATAGAAATAGACAACATGGCATAGTACAAACAGGCAGCCTGGTATGACTAACACTCTCCCCCATACTGACTGAGGAAAAAAAATCCTTTTTTTTTTGGTCCAAGCTACAATCGATTGGAAAGAGATCTCAGCCTGGGACTGGTGATGGGCAGAGCTGGGCTGGTTGTCGAGACAAAGCAGATGGTAAACGGATCACTTGTTGTACATCGGGTTCAATTAAACAAAAAGGGTTGCTATGGGAAACCTGAAGGCCAAGGAAAGGAATCAATTTGAAACATTTCATAATAATTAAGAAGAAAGTGACAATGAGGCCCTTCTCTGGGGGCAGTGGGCCAGCAGGGGACCACTTCTAACTAACTCTTTCTCTCTAATATTAGTGCTAGTTGGCTCAGAAATAGGGTCTGTGGCTAATCCAGACCAAAGCAAGATAGCTTTCTATGGTAGCCGCCCAACTTCTTCCCTGATTTCACTGTCTGAAATTTTGAGAAGCAGCACCATTGCATTCAGTTGCTTATTTAGAACATTGCACTAAGATACCCATGTTAATGGTTTCAATTTTCGTGTTGAAAAATAGTTACTTTGGTCTCTTTCAGGGCCTCAAGCCATCCCCCCTAATCCTACTAAGAATTCCCCTTCCACCGTGGATTCAGGTCATCAGAAGCATCCAGAAAACACATGTGGCTATACTGTGTGTTATGGAGCACTCCTGGCTGGCGTCTGAAAGTTCCTGACCTGCTGGTGCAGCTGGAATTTCCTGGTGAGAAGGAAAGAGCACTGAAGGGCCGACAGAAGATGGTGGTCCAGATCCCGGCTCTACAACCTGGGTGCCTTATTTAGAAGTACCTCCTATGTTCCAGGCACGGAGGGAGGCACTGGGTATCTGAGATGAGGCCCAGCACGGAGGAGCTGACAGTCTGTGGGAGCACAGACAGGTGTAGAACCAGACACCTGAAATGTGGTACTTACATACCGAACCATCAGAGCAAACCAAAGGCAAGGAGCAGATGATGCACTCTGCCCGCCCAGAGCTGGGCCAGGAAGGATGAATGGGGCTCCAGACACAGGAAGGTCATGTGCAAAAAAGCATGTGGTATGCTCAGGGGACCAGATGGTGCAGGTAGTAGGACCTCACTGAATCTCAGATTTTCCACTGGTAAATTTCTACCTCATAGGCCTGCCTTGAGAATCCAGTAAGGTAATGTTTATTACACTAGTTCTATATCTCTTCCAGTTTATCTCAAAGTAGGGTTTGGGGAATCACCTGTATCAGAATCATCTGGGGTACTTGTCAAAAATTCAGATCCCTGGGCTCCACCCCAGACATCCTGAGTTTGAATCTGGGGTGCAGCCCAAGGAGGTGACTTTTTAATAAGTACTCCAGGCACTAAAGATGGAGAACCACTGATGTCGTCTATAGTGATTCTGAGCAATTCAGAGATGAACTAACCTGATTTCACAGACTCACTGAGTAGATAAAGGACTAAGTCAGCATGTTTTCAAAGTTGGGCTGGAGTGAAAAAAAAAGATCAGAAAGATGTGTGTGTACATATATTGGGAAATGTCTTTCCCTAAAGTCTTTCTTCTCAATCTATCTAGAAATGCACTTGATATTTAAAAGAAGTCAGAACTGAGAACTCTCAATAATATATATATATACACAGATATATTTAATGGTGCATAAAGTGCTATCTGCATATTTTTTGATCAAGTCAGCGTTAAATACCAAGCAATTCTAACTGCAAGGCAGCAAGAAATTTGAGAGCTCTCCATAATATTACTTGAAATCATGTATTATTTTCTTCCAATGAACAGTTTATGATTTAATATTATGGCCTTTTTTTTTTCTGCCAAAGGTGCAGCATTGAAAATAATTGTACTAGTATCTATGGAAAAACACTTGATTAAATGGGCCCACATATCACTGTAATTGCTTTCTACTGGCAAGTTAGTAGCCAAATAAAATGGGATATTATTCAACTGTCAAGACAGAATTTACTATCATTAAAGCAGTTCAAGTTGACTGTGATTGTGGACGTTTTCAGTACAGTGGAGAAGAAAAAGTTTAAAGCCGTGACCTGTGAGTTGGGGAAGGGGAAGTCTGTAAGAGGCCAGGAAGGAAGCTCCAGAGAAGGAAGATGACGGACAGAAGGGTGGGTGGGAATGAAACGCACAGAGAGAGCGCCAATTATACCAGAAAGAGTGTGGGATTTGGAACCAGATCTGTATTCACATTCGGGCACCTTCATGCATTTGGTAAAGTAATTAGTAATATCATTCTCAATTTCTTCAGTAAAGTGAAGAAATTATTGTCTATCTTGCTGGGCTGCTATGAGGATTCAATCTCTGCCAATACTAGATGTTTAGTAACTAATAACTATTAAAATTAAACACTGGTATTTCCAACAGAAATGTAAAAAAAAAACCCTAGATTTAATTTTTAATCCTCAGAAGGAATTTCAACCAATGATTTACTGCCTGAAGAATCAAACTTAAACGTTGCCATTCCAATGTCATTAGTTACACATGACTTAGAACAGTTGAAAGTATTGATAGGCAGGCTTAGCAGAGCATGCCTACGGGAAGCAGGGTTCCCTTTGGCAGCATTTCATTTCGTCTGAATTCTTCAAAGGCGAGGTTCTGCCAACAGCTACTGCTTTTAAATTATGCAGAGTTGGAAAACATGTTGATGATGGGATATTTTGATTCTTAAGAACCACTTGAAGAGGGATTCATAAAATTAATTAGCATACACATAAGATTGCTCAGCATGTATTAGATTATGTTAGATTATATTGTTAGATTATGCATAATTGTAAAAAAATAAAAAGGGGAATGTGGAGAAAGTGAGTCATCACAATCAGCCAAACTCCTATCCTTACCCTTAGAAAAAAGGCAAATGGGAGGCCAGGGCTTTGGTTCTGGCCAGGCATATTTTTCTGAGGTTTGGACTTGTGCACAACGACAAGTTCAGAAAACGTAAGCTAACGTGGGATCCAAAGGGACATGGTAGACACCCATGACCTTTTTTTAAAAGGGCAGTAGAATGCAAAGATGCCCAGATGGGGAATTAGAATATCCACGTGATGTGTTAGCCAGAAAATAAAGTGTGATTGTAAATGGTCTTACAATCAGCAGATACTTGGTCGGACAGGTCCTCCTCAGCTCAGGGAGCCCTGAAGAAGTCTGGGAGGTAGGAGGAGAATGCTGTGAGGACGGTGGGCATAGTTATCTTGTGGTGCATGGCCAGTGGGTTTCCTGTGGGCAGGGCCTTCTCAGGCTGAGTAATGTCCAAAGGGCCACCCTCTTCAGGAAGCATGAAGGGGGAGGATGCCCTTGTAGGTCAACTCCTCATGCAGGATTTATATCTGCCTCTGCCAGGAGATCTGGTCACTAGGCTGCAGGCAGCATCAAAGGAAATCAAGAAGTGGGGCTGGGTCATCAGTGTCACATCCCTGAAAGTAGCCCCAAGATTTGTCCACAGACACTTATTTCCCAGCAAGACTCACTCCAGCTCACATTACCCTCCTTTATGGCCTACGAAAGGCCTCACCAGACTAATGGATGCCCTTGGGTTAAGCTCATTTGAACTCGTTGTGTCGAACAGTGCTTGGTAATCATAAAAAAAAAAAAAAAAAAAAAAAAGCCTCTATGGACAGGCTCTTCCCCTGCACGCCCTAACTCCCATCTCACTTACTTTCCCCCGGAATCATACAAAACACATTTAGCCATTTCAGGGATGTTGGAGGGAATCAAATTAAAAAAAAAAAAATCAGCAGCAGTCATCTTGTTTATTTTATTTAGGTGAAGAAGCTCAAATTGTTTTTTTTTGTACAACCAGATTGATTATATAGAATTTTATATAAAATGTCTCAATTCTGAAATCTGTAATGAGAGAAATAAAACCTCCCCAGTAAAGAAAACCCCTACTAGTCATTTTCTGTTTTTTTGTTACTGTACTCATTTTATTGAAAAAACAAAATGCAATGCTTTTCTGGAGACAAAAGCACATCACTAGTTCTAACCTTTGTCAATGCAGCACAAAAGCACAGATACTTTGTTTAACGCCAGAAACCCACAAATGAAGAACTAAAAGTCATTGGTAACCAAGGAAACTAACAGTGAATGGTTGGCTGTCTTTCAAAGGAAGATAAGAAGGGGCAGGAGAAAGATAATGCAACATAGGTTAAATCCCACAGGAAGAAAAGATGCACTGTGCCCAGGTATCCTATTAGTACCATCTCTATTTGCATTTTGCTGATTTCTTGCAACAAAATCCCCTGCCACAAACAATTCAACACAAGGAATACATGTTTTTGGTCTTAGTCCACAGAACAGTTGTGTTTTATAATAAAACCTATTCAATATTTCATTTTGGCCCTTTAAGTATCCCCAATTTTGCACTCAAGGGCTGTCACCCCAAAGTACATACCAAACACTATTTCCTGTCAAAATATTTATTTGCTATTGTGATTGACAAGTTATCATTCTTGGAATATAACATTGTCAATTGTACCTATTCACAACGCACACCCAGATATCTGCTACACAATCATCTTTCTTCATTTTTAATCATCAGTCAAATGCATTCACAGGATGCCAGCCATGCACTGAGAGGAGAGAGAGAAGAAACAAGATGTAGAACCCTGGACCAAGAAAACCTAAGAGACAGAACAAACATATGGAGTGAAAAAACAAAAAACATCCAACTGGAAAAACAGCAAGAGAAACACAGGAAGCGCACTTTGCCAAAGCTAGGTACACAGCACCGCACGTACGTGTGGGAGAGCTGGAGTGGGACAAGGGTTGTCATCACTCATGGATGGCTTCCTGGACCAGCTGGGGGAGGCAGAAAAGGAAGCAGAGATGGAAAGAAGCATAGGATGCACTTGGAAGAAACAATGCACTTGGCTTCTTTGGATATGTTCTGAAATGGGACTCTGGGACCTTACAAATATTATGACAACCATTTACTGAGTGCTTTCTGGGTGCCAGATGCCTCACTTGGAAGGTTACAAGCATTATGTCTAATCCTCATGATAATCCCATGGTATGCACGATTATCCTCATTTCACAGATGAGAGGTCTGGGGTTCAGAAAAGTTAGGTCACTTGCTCAAGGTCACACAGATATTTGAATGTGGAATACAAGTCTGATTCTCAAATTGGAACATTCCCACTATCACATGCTGCTTTTCTCAGAGGTGCACTTCAGAGGGTACAAGATTCAGGAAATCATTTACTCACGGCAACCCACCTAAATCCTCTGATCTTGGAAACATGTTCGAATGTTTAAAACAAACAGACATTATCATTAGCTGAAAGGAGCAAGTCCTTTTGGTCAGCCCTTGGGTTTTCTGCCAAGGACACAAGGCAGAAGTACCAGCATGATGCCGTGGACAGCTATCACATCTGTTTTCCTGTTCCTGTTCTTAGACAATGCAACTGACTAAGAAACCTACTAATTAAATTGCAGGTGGAGTTGCAATCGGAGAGGAACTGCTTACTTGTGGTTTCTCTCTGGAAGCAAGTCGGGAATTTCTTGGCACGGAGGGAATGGGCAGACCTGAGGTACCATCCGAAGATATTTTTAATGTGAGCATTGTCATGCAGGAAGTTGCTCCCAATTAAGCTTAAGTAGTGGGCAAAAAAGTGCAGTCTCCAGGGAGGCACATCGCCTGGCTCTGCATGGAGGCTGCAGGCACGCAGCTTGGTAGAATGCATCGGGCCTGAGGGTCTGGGGGGATGCCAAGCAACAAATTAGTTCTGCATCCAGTAGATGAGGCTGTAATTTCTTTTCCTTGGCCGGGAGGAGGGGATGAAATTTTGCAGGTGAACATTCTGAGAAAGTCCCCATAGGCAGGGGGAACGTCAAAGCGTTCTGCGTTAATTTGAGGGGTGAAGAGAGCAACCTCCACACACGTATGGGGTCAAAGCAGAGCTTAGTAAAGGGGTCAGCAAGTGACAGCTGGTTAACTCCAGCTTGCAACCTGTTTTGGTATGATCAGAATGACTTTTGCATTTTTAAATGTTTGAAAAAAAGAATATTTGACAGAGACCATATAGGGCCTGCAAACCCTGAAATATTTACTATCTAGCCTTTTACAGAGAAACTTTGCGGATCCCTGGTTTGAATGTTGCCCCGAAAGGACTTTAGGGTCCCTCCGTGCCTCAGTTCCACTCTGGGGATTCGATCACTTGTGCTTTTTACCCAGTCCTCAATTTCTGGTTCAATCTTTCTTCTCTCTTGCAGCCCTCCACTCGGCTTAAAAATATCTTTGTTTCCATGACCCTGCCTCCTCTGAAAGACTCTGTCCTTGACCAAACTCAGGCTCTTCTGAGCCTTCTTCTAGACGAGGCCTCAACCTTGGCCTATAAATTCTGCAGACTCCACATAAATGACTACATCCACTCCGGGCTCCACTAAGAGACCTGAACCAACTTAAGCACGGTTTCTTACAGCTCAAGGCCATGTCCCCATCCACTCTTAACTTCATGCCTGAGAAAGCTCAAGACCCCCAAAAGAATTTACTGTCTGTTCCAGCCAACACCAGAAGATAGAACCCCTGTCTCTGATAAGCATCGGACAGCAAACCCAGATGGCCTAATTACACTGACCAACACCTTTACCTGCATTTTGTAATTCTCCACTTTTCCGACTTGAGCCCCAATCATTCCCCCTGCCTATTCCCTCCTTCTACCTTTAAACCACCAATCACCTCTGCACAGAACAAAAGTGAACTTGGCTTACATTGGACTCTCTTCCCTATACTATAGTAGTTACTGAGTAAAATCAGTCTTTATTGCTTTTTACTAATGTCTGGCTTCCTCTCTCTTTGACACCTCCCAGAACTTCTACCCCTCATCCAAGTGGCCCTCACTTATCACCTCCAAGGTCTTACCTCCCACCGACACCTCGGTCCCCAGCAATCAGGGTGCTATCTCCAAAAAGTCCCCACTGACCTCCTAGTGGTCTCCTTTCACCCTTTTCCTCCCTGGCCTTTGCAGCATCTGACCCCATAAAAGACCTTCTTTCTGAAACTTTCCCAAGAATCCAGGGCACTGCCATCATCTGGTTCTGTTCCTATTTCGCTCTCTGTTCTCCAATCTACCCTTCAATGTTGGCAATCCCCAGGGCTTTTCCTTAACCCTTTCTCCACATGCTGTACACCCTTGTTAATGGCTTCACAACCAATACCATCTACTGTCCCGGGATATCGATTCATCTTTTCAAGTGTCTCTGGACATCTTTTCCTCTCAAACTCAGCATGTGTCAAACCAAACATCTCGCCCCAGACTTCCTACTCCTCTTATATTTCCTTTCTCAGTTAAAAGCAACTCCATTTACCTAGTTGCCGAGCTTAGAAACTCAGATACTTCTCTCTTGCTCCTTTCCCCCATCTTATCACAAAACTTCTCCATCATCTGGGGGACATGGCCTGCATGAAAAACAAAGGCAGGCACCCTGCCTCCCTTCCCTTCACAAACTGCACTGCTGAGGGCATGTGCCAGGGTGAGCATCTGATCCACTGCCAGGTGAGGAGGCACCTTGGAGCAGGTGGTAAGGCCCCAGGGCTCAGGGCTGCACACAGACAGGTTTTCCCGGAGATTCTTAATCCTTGGGTTCCCATAGCTCACAGTGCATTCCAGCCACATAGCCTAGGGCTTAAAATCTTTATTTCAGAATAATGGCAATATGGAGCCCAGACAATCGAGGCTTTGTTCTAATTTCTACCAGTTTTAGAGCTTGAGGAGGCTTGGATTTCTAGCTCATGGAAGAGAAAAACATCATCAGGGACCATGCTTTTCCATGTGGCCCATTAAAGGGCAGCCTGTTTCCCACTTATTCAAAGATCTTCCCTCAGTGGCTTGGTTTCAACTCACCCTTGTCCTGCTCCCCATGGGGTGTTATGTAGTCTGATTATTCTCACGGCAGCTGTTGCCTCACTCCAGTACTACCCTCAGAGGTGACCCTATCACACGAATACACTCAGATCCTTACAAGTCCTTTGAGATGAAGACAGACTTCAATCAAAGTAAGTCACTGTAAAGGCTGATTTTTTTTTTTTTACCGATCTCTCTTTGACAGTATGAATCATTCCTTTTAGAAGTTTCACTGTGACGCCCCATAGAAATTTTGAATCACCTTAAGTGATTGTCCACTTTGCTTTCACAATCTTGTCCCTTTTTCCTGCCATTGACCTCTTTTGCGTCTCTCCACAGTGTCAAGGGCAGCTCTCTTTCCACACTGTGGATTTTCTCCCCCCCACCAAACGTGTTTGTGTTGACAAGAGAAAGGGTAATCAGAAGCTTGTAGCATTGAAGAGCTCACTCTCTTCGGGCTGTTAACTCTTTCTGAAGCTTACAAACTCTAGGGGCACTCAGGTGTAACACAAACAATGCTTTCAGTAAGGGATTCACCAAACTGAATGGAATAATTGAATTTTGCTTGTTATAGTTCTGCCTTGCCATTATTAGCCTTGTATGAAATGTTTCTCTAATATTCCAGATTCATTAAGTCTTGAAAGCATTTAACTGGCTAACTCCCATTAGAAGGGACTGTTCGCTAAGGAAGAAGAAAAAAGCAGTGAGGACGATTTCTACAGTCACCCTTGTTATCTGGGAGCTGTCTGCAGAAGTGCCTCTGTTGCCCCACCTTGTGTGCTGTCCAGCATCTTCTGAGGCTGCTGGGGACGTGTGTATCCACCCCAGAGGATGGCTCAGTTGGTCCCTGGAGAAACTGTATCTTCCCAATTTCGGTGGCTTAATGGCAGCCTCTTACTACACACACCTTCTCCAGATCACTGTGCCGGAGCACGTGGCATCCGATCCTGGAGTTTTGGACTCCCCTGTCGCTCTTACATGGGCAGATGTTTACTCTTAGTTGCTGTCTCCCTTCAAGTAAAAGCCTTCTACTGGGACTCAGTCTTGGATGGAATTTAAAACAGACCTCTTGGTAAAATTCTCTCTTGCCCTTGTCTACTAGATCAGTGCTTCTCAAATTTCGAGGGGCACGTGGGTCACCTGAGGATTTTACTAAAACTGCAGAATGAGTCAGCAGATCTTAGGTGGGGCTTGAGATTCTGCCTCTCTAACAAGCTTCCAGGTATTGCCAAGGTGAACCACCGACCACACTTCTGAGTACAAGATACTAGATTCAGCGATACTGGGACAGCGTCTCAAGGGGATCCCTCCCAGAAGCCCATGGTTCCATTGGGATGCACAGGCGCCTTCTTTGCTCTTGCTGCTTCCCATCACTCACATCTCTGTGCTAGTCACACGTAAACGCATCCTCCTCCCTGGATTAAGCGCCTTTGGCAGACGCGTGCCCTCTCAACAAGAGATTGTATTCAGTTCATCAACATCCTAAATGCAGCAACATCACAATTTCTCTTTCTGGGCTGGCCTCCTGTCTCCCTCCCTCACCCTAATCACCTTCCAAGTGACCGATACTGGCTGAGAGGTTGCTACGGGCCAGGCCCTGCCCCTTGGACCCTGCAGCTCTCCTACAATGCTCTTTCATTCCTTGGGGCTCTTGAAAACACTACCCCTTTACTAGGAGCCCCCTCTCCCATCCTCTGCTGTTGAGTGGCAACAGGTCCATGCCACCTCCCCTGGAAAGTGCTCCTGGATTCTTCCAGGCAGGGTTGCTTGCACCCTTCTCTGTGCTTCAAAAGCTTCCGGGAAAGATCTGTTTTATTTTGTTCACTTGCCTGTCTCTATTCCCCAAATGTACCCTCCAGACTGTGAGTTTAAGGGGCCTGCAAAGTGTCTTGTCATTCCTAGCATCGATCCTAGCCTTTCCCTGCTCTCCAAATTAATGCAATAAAGTGAATTCTGCTAGCTAACCTATTTGCTCTTCAAAACAGTCAAATCCTCCCTCAACTCCTAGATCATAGGTTAGGTAAGCAGTGCCTAAGTGATTCTGTCCTCTGTTCAACTCGACGGGAGCACAAGGAGTGAAGAAAAATGGGAGGAGCCCTTCAAAGGACGGAAGGCCAGGGTATGTCCACGGAGTTCCCTACGGTTTGGGTTGGAGAGTTGACAAGACATGTCTCATACAGCAGAATTAAACATCCCCACGTGCTACTCTGAGAGCCACTACTGCATTATCATGCAGAGTATGGTGTCTGGGATCAGACAACCTGGGTTTAATCTAAGCAATCAGCTTTACTTTTAGAGCCTGTTTTTCTGATAGGACTGGTAAGCACTAGTACTAGTAGTCATTGGGTAGCTATTTTGAGGATGAAATGGGCTTCTCTATGACCAGCACTTACTCAGTGCCTGGCACAAATTAAGCACTTTATACACGGTTGTTACTCTATTACCTAGAACCATGGTAATCTAGGGAAGAGTAGGATAAAGTGGTGCAGGGCTAGGAACAGACAAGTCACGTCTCCAGCTGGGTGACACAGGCTGAGTAACCAAACCTTACTTTACCTTTACCAGCTTTGTGTGCTCACATGGGAATAATACCACTGTTCCTTGATTCTGTGATACCACCAGTGGCGAGATACTTCATTAACTTAATAACAGCTTTCTTTTTGGTAGGGGTCTGAAGATAGAAACTATTAATGTAGACATCATCCGAGGGCCTCGCCTTGAAATTAAGGAAATATGGCTGATTGAAAGGCTCGAGAGGCATCCCTGGCAAGCTCACTCCTGAGCACAGCGCTTGGCAGTGGGGAAGCACTCAGTACACAGAGATGTTATTGTCACTGTTACAAGTAGAAGCAGCCCAGGAAATGGAACAGCACACACTTCAAGACTTGTGTTTCTGCCACTGGCTTCCTACCTAGGAGAGGTCCTTCAGGGGTAATTATACTGATGCTTTGATCTGTCAGATGGAAATGGCCCAGCTACTCAGTAAAGAAAGTAGAGAGCACACATATAAATATACAATAGAAATAGAAGATACTTCACTCTTCAATCAGTTCAGTAGAAGCCTTCCTCAGAAGTCAGATATCACTGCTGATATGAGTCAATTTATTTAGTAGATATGTGAGTCCACTTACACACTTATTTCAATATCATCCATTGCATCCATGAGAGGGGTGTATAGCAGACTCTGGTGATTGGCTGACTCATTCCCGTGCCAACTCCCTTTCCCTTTCTGGCTCAATGAATTGCCAGAAGAGGCCTGCTGTAGGCTTCCTGGGAAACCTGCTTTCCTGATATAGATGCTGTCCCTTCCTCTTCATCCTTCTTCCTAAAGGAACATGAAAAAGATGGCAGGAACTACAGGAGCCATCCAGTGATTACAAGGAAAGGACTAGAGAATCAAGGAGATTTCTGCACTGGCCTTGTAGAGTTGTTGAAACAAATTCTAGTAATGTTACATGAGAAAAAAGAAAACTCTCTGTTTAAGTCACTCTAGTAGAGGGTGCTGCTACTTGGAGCTAACAAAGTTTCTAATTAATGCAACATGGATGCAACTAGAGATTATCATACTAAGTGAAGTAAGTCAGAAAGAGAAAGACAAATACCATATGATATCACGTATATGTGGAATCTAAAATATGACACAAATGAACCTATCTATGAAACAGAAACAGGATCATGGACACAGAGAACAGACTGGTGGTTGCCTAGGGGGAGCGACGGAGTGGGAGGTTGGGGTGAGCAGATGTAAGCTTTTATATATAGAAGAATACTATAGAGCACAGAGAACTATATTCAATATCCTACAATAAATCATAATGGAAAAGAATATAAAAAAAGAATGTAGGTATATATATATATATATATGTATGTGTAACTGAATCACTTTACTGTACAGCAGTAATTAACACAATATTGTAAATCAACTACACTTTAATGATAAATAAATAAATAAAATTTTAAAAATACCATATGGCACTTGAAAAATGAATATTTGACATAGTAAACCCTACAAATATGTGCTAAGAACCAATGCAACAACAGAAAAGCCAAATTAACAAGTTATTCCAGACTCTTCCTAGATGCCTGTAGAACTCATATTCATAATTCCAGCCCCAATTCATTCTATTTCCTTGCAGGCTGAATGAATACATTCCTTAGGCAGGAACCACTAGCTCAAGCCAAACTCAGCTACCCAAGGTCCAATCCTAAGTTGACATATGTCAGCCTTACTTAGTTTAGACCATTTTACTTGGCGTTCTGGGTGACATGAGCCTTTATGAACTACGGAGGAAGCTTTCTAGAGTTGGTCCAAACAAATGAATTCCCTCTTCCTGAAAAACCCAGGTTCACAACTTGTACAGTTTAGCAACTATATTATGAATAGTATAAACAGGGAGACTTGTGCTTTCATTAGCCTGAATGAAAAGAAGTAAATAATCAAGACTTCCCCTAAGACTCCTAGTCTGTCCTGGGTATCCCAACGGGATTTCTGGTCCCTTTCACTGGGCAGAGGATGGGATCTGTGACTCCGGGATAATCAATGCCTGTTTCTAACAGCCACCATTGTACTCAGTTGACTGAATCAAGATACTCATGTTCACAACTCCATGGGGGGTCTTGAGGCTGGGGGTGGGTGAGCAGGTACTGTGCTTATTCATATTTGTATTGTAGCACTTAGCTCAGAATCTTCTGGTACTCCATAGAAGTTCGCTAAATACTGAATAAATGGAGTCATTTCTATTAACAGTGAGTTGGTCATTCAAATCTCATTGCTGTACTCTAACTGTATTATACTTGCAGGAAATCATCTTAGTGACTAATGATTTAGGTTATATAAACATGCAATAGCGCAGTCCCCTATAATTATGTTTATCTTTGATTAGGACAGCTACAATTTGTGCCTGCCCATTTAATTTGTTTTAGTATGATACATATTACAAGTAAACTTGGAATGTCATCCCAGTTAAAACAATTTTCTTATTGAGTTTTAGAATCTGTTTTTCTAGTGGAAACCGGATAATGCAGCCCCAAAGGTTTCAGGTCTCTTTTCTCTCTGTTTGCCAATTTTTATTTTCTATTTCACAGAAATAAAACTCTGAACCATAACTCCTCATTGTACACATATATAGCACTATTTTTCTTCACTTACAATGATACTGGTGATCATTTAAAGAATGTTCCAGAGTGTGCTACAGAAAATAAAACTTAGAGTCCTTGGTGACCCAAGTGGAAGTGAACAAATTCTTTAAAATACATGTTTATAAATTGAACCACTGATTTATCAAGCACCTACCATACACCTGGCATTGGGGTTGTTGTTGTACAAAATTTACTTAAGCCTCTTATAGACATTGAAGGGGATCAGGATATGCCATCCCCAAATATGCCCTTTGACATAAGGATCACTTTGAACTGAAGGCAATTAAGAAACAACAGACACAAGAAGAGTTCTTTGCCCTTTTCTTATCTGCCTAAAAACAGGGCATAAATTTCCCCCTTTCCTGCACTAGGATGAGAGCTGGCACCAAGATGAGTCTCCACAAACAAATCTTACTAAAATAACCCTTATCTTCCATTAATTCCCCTATATGTTTCCTAGTTACTTCTCTGCAGTTTTTCATTTCTTGAAGCCCAAACCCTCTTTCCTGTGTTAAAAAGGGTATATAAACTCCTGAGTCTAACCACTTCGAGTTTCACTTTTTTTCTGTGAACTCCCATGCATGAAAAATATTAATACATTTATATTTCTTTTCTCCTGTCAATCAGTCTTTTGTCAGTTGAATCTACAGGCCCCCAGGAACCGAATCTAAGAGGGTAGAGGGAAAGTTTTTACTCCCCAACAGCATTCTTACCCCTTTCTTAGATAACCAAGGAATATGAGGCTCAGAGAGATGAAGTACCTTATTTTTGGTTCCCTGACTAGTAAGAGGTGGTGCCTGGAGGCAAACCCAGCCCTCATGTTCCCCTGAGCCATGGTGCCTGGAGTGTTATGAGGAAGCCTCTCCATCAGGCACTGCTCTGCATTTTGAGGATGAGAGATCCTGATTCCGAAGATCAGTAGTATGGAAAACCTACCCCCGTGGAGCAGAAATGTCAGGGGAGTGCCCTTATGTCACAAGAGGAGCTAGACAGGGTTCCTTTAGAAACATTTTGCTGTATTCATAAATTATTTCTTTCACAGAGTTACTTCATATTCTCTTTTTGTCAGGAACACAATTATTGTGAGATATTCAGAGGGAACATAGCACTCATCAAGGAATTTTATAAAAATTCTTTTCACTGGGCAATTATAGTTGATGTGATAAGGCCAAAATACTCCTTATCCTGTTTTATTTTTAAAACTTAAGCAAAAACTTATTTCTTTTTAAAAATAAGATGTTTTTATCGAAAGGTTTTACTAGATTACATGCACATGGCTCAGAAATAAAAAGTCTGGACAAGTTAGCATGAAATCACTCTGCTTCTACTGAGGAGATCACAGCAAGTTTTAGTCACTTGCCTATCCTTTCTGAGATGTCAGAGCACAACCAAGTAAATACAAGTGCATGTACACACACACACATATTCTTTACCCCCCTTTAAAATATATTATAGCATACAATACACTTTATTCTTCACCGTGCTTCCCCCCCACCCCTCAGTTGCTTTGTACTCTATTGCATATACGTACTGTTGTTTAACTGGCCCCAAATTTGATGGACATTTAGTTTCTAATTTTTTGCTGCAATGAATAACCTTGTACATACATTTTATACACTTCCAAGCACATCTGTAAGTTCAATTCCTAGAACTTCAATTACTGGGTTAAAAGATGTGCATGTTTGCAGTCTTACAGATTTTGCTATGTCTCATTCATTGAAATCTAAGCAAATCTGTTCTTCATAAACTACATATTAAAGTCTATTTCTCACCAACACAATGGGTTATTAGGTTTTTGAAGTTTTTCTAATCTGATAGGTGAAAATGGCATCTCAGTGCAATTTGAATTTTCATTTCTCTTTTTATGAATGAGGTTGAATGTCTTTTCATTTAAGCCAGCTGTAATTTCTTTTTGTGATGTATTTTTTCATATCTTTTGCCTGCTTTCCTTCTGATTTATTTTTCTTTATTGATTTCTAGGAGCTCTTTATATAATTGATAAGTTTAGCCCTTTGTCTGTGATGTGAGTTACAAATATTTCCCCAGTTTGTTGTTTGCTTTTGATTTTGCTTTAAATGTTTTTTTGCAACTTAGAAGTTTTTTGAATTTTATACATTTGAAGATACTAATCTTTTATTTTATTGCACTTTGATTTTAAGTCACAAATGAGAAGGGCTTTTTTACTCTGACATTATATAAAAATTCTTTTGGCATTTTCTTGTATTTTCATGGCCTCATTCTTTTTTTTTTTTAACATCTTTATTGGAGTATAATTGCTTTACAACGGTGTGTTAGTTTCTGTTTTATAACAAAGTGAATCAGCTATACATATACATATATCCCCATATCTCCTCCCTCTTGCGTCTCCCTCCCACCCTCCCTATCCCACCCCTCTAGGTGGTCACAAAGCACCGAGCTGATCTCCCTGTGCTATGCGGCTGCTTCCCACTAGCTATCTATTTTACATTTGGTAGTGTGTATATGTCCATGCTTGGCCTCATTCTTTAATTTCTAATTTATTGTCCTGTATGGTGTGACATGTGAGTCAAGTTTTGTTTCTGTTTTCCAGTTGCACTCAGTTGTTCTAACACCACTGATTGACTAGTCCCCCCCACTGATTTGCAATATACCTTGATCATATACAAAAATTCCATCTACATCAAGGTCTATTTCTAGACTTTTCTCTCAATTACATTGGTCGGATTGCTTATTCATGCACTGGTGCCACACCATTCTACTTGTTAAGGCTTTATAATGTTATAAAATCTAGCGGAGGCTAGTTCCCCATCATTGATCATTCTCAAAACTTGCCTGACTATTCTTGCTTGTCTATTTTTTCATTTCAACCTAATTACCTTATCTAGTTCAAAAAAGGGAGGGGGCTCTTAATACCTTTATTTATTATGATTGGGCTAAATTTACAAAATGACTTAGGGAGAGTTGGCATCTTTGTGATGTTTGTTCCCACCTACGACTTGGTCATTTGTACAAATAACTATGTCTATTTTAATATTACATAAAATTCTTCCCCATCTCCAATCGCTTAGCAAAATTATACTTCCAGGGAGATTCCTACCGGTCACATTCTGGATCGTCCCTGGAGGTATGCAAACCTTCATTGTAGGAGTTCAAGTTCTAAGGGGCTGTGTTTAAGATGGAAAATATTTTCTCCTCACAATATAATTGGTTCACAGTATGAACCATGATCATTTAAACTGCAAATTAGCTGTGTCTTCCAAGTTGCTTAATGACCCTCCTCAACTCTTTCTTGTGACCTTCCACTTCCCCTAGGCCCTTATACTACAGCTGTAGATGCTCAGTGACCATTTTATAAACATTCCTTTGCCCTGGCCTCAGTGACTGGACTTGAGAAAATCTGAGACCTGTATCTAGAAATTTAAGGTTGGGATTGAGAGAGACCAATTTCATTTCTTTTGGTGGCTGGGCCTGTTACCTGTTGGTAGCTAAGTTCTGCTATGTGACTAAGGAGGAAATGAAGCTGGTTTAGCAAGAAAAGGAGGAAGCAGATGCACAGAGAACGAGATGAGAATCACAGAGTGGTCCCTGGCTCTAGGCCTTTCCAGGTTGCATTCCTATCCTTGAATTTTATAAAACACTCTATCCTTATAATAGTTCAATTTGCTTAAGCAAGCTGAAGGTGGTTTTTGTTTCTTGCAATCAAAAGTAAACTAATACAGTCAGTGCTTCTGTATGAAATGATCTATATTAATTCCACAATAATTTGAAAAAAAAAAAACCCAAATCTTCCAAATTTCATAGAGAACAGACTTGTGGTTGCCAAGGGGGAAGGGTTGGGGGAGGATGGAGTGGGAGGTTGAGGTTAGCAGATGTAAACTTTTATATATAAAATGGATAAATAACAAGGTCTTACTGTATAGCACAGGGAACTATATTCAGTACCCTATGATAAACCACAATGAAAAATATTAAAAAAATATATATATATATGTATAACTGAATCACTTTGCTGTACAGCAGGAATTAATACAACTTTGTAAATCAACTATACTTCATTAAAAAAAATTAAAAATATCTTCCAAATTTTAAAATGCTCTTAAATACCTAACAATAGCAATAATGAACATGAATTACATGCTTACCAAGTATTGAGTTTAACTGCTTTACATACTCTCTCATTTGATCCCTACAACAAGCCAATCCTGTTTTACAGAGGTGGATTCTACCCAGGTATGTTAAGTAAAATGCCTGCTCACAGTTTTGAGAAAGTCAAGATTTAAAGCCAGAGTCAGAGGTCTCACCTGTGAGTTATGCTGCTTCAAACACTGACTTTGCCTCACAAAAAGCAATGGGAAAGTTTAAGCCAACTCACTCTCGAAGCTGGCCCTGGCTTTCCTCAACTGAGGCTGCAGTGCTTACCCAGCAGTTCTCTGACAGAAGCGTTGAGGGCAGAAGACTTGGCCTGAGTAGAAGAACTAACATGTGGTTCTGGAAGAGGCCACGGGTGCAGGAGTGCCTACTCGTTTCCCTGGCTGGATGAGAAGGACCCAGATTGGAAATGTGCTGTAAACCTGGACACCAGGTACGATGTTCCACCGGAGAACTGCTTATTGGGAATTGGCTTAAGTATTGAGAAATGGGGCCATGTGAAAAAGAAACCTATTTCAAACTACTGAACTTTAATTAAATATAGAAATTATGCCATGGGCATAACTGTTGAATACTAGTAGGAGAGCTTTTGGGGGTCTGTTCTCCTTTCAAATCAATATCTCATTCAATTTTTTTTTCAGGTGTGTACACATTTACCTGGAAATAAAATGGAGTTAATTCGCAAAACATATGCTAAAAATGAATTTTGTAAAAACAAGCGTTTTGGAAAAGAAGCCTTTGCTGTACCTTTGGGACTTCTCAGCGATGGGGTGCTCTGGCATGTTCCCTCTGCTGAGTACCATAGGTTGAGGGATGTTTCTGTGCCACCGCTCCTGTTTCAAATGCTAATTCTATCACTAAAATCTGGATTATATGCACACCAGCCACCCTTGTCGCAGTTTTGCTCGTAATTCATTTTTGTGCCTTGCTTTTTGAAAAGAGGAGTACCTAGGGCTGCTCTGTCGGGGTAAAAGCAGCAAAGCAGAGCCTGCGTGCGCATGCGCAGTGCAGTAGGGAGACTCTAGATTATCTTGATGCAACAGAAAAACCTGGGTGCTTGCCTCTTTGTTATGGTAGGGATGTTTTTATAGTGAGATCAGAGCCCACGCAAGGTCTGGGAACTGTAGAGGGGTGGTGGGGAGGGGAGAGGCCGTGGGGTAATGGACGAGAAACTCAGTGGTTTGAAACACTCCGTATATATCAAAACCACGTGGGAGCGTTTTAAAAAATACCAATAACTGGAGGGTTTTGTTTGTTTGTTTGTTTTTTGCTTTTTGATTGATCTGGTGTGACTTGGGCCCTCCTGTAATTTAAAAGTCTTCCAGGTGATTCTTCTGTTCAGCAGGGGCTGGGAAACCACTGGACGAGATGATGGACACGGGGTAGGTCGGGAGGGTGGAGGAGTGTCCGTAGAAGCAGCAGCAGGCATTGACCGGGGAGGAGAGTCTGAGCACAGCCCTGAGCAGGGCTCCAAGGACTAAGGACAAAGTCACTCCTCCTGCTGGATGTCACGCACTGCAGATCTCAAGGAGCCCTTCTACCGAGAAAATTGAGTCTTGACCATAATAAAGAGCTCAGCTTGGCAGATGAAGAAAATGCCACTACCCAGTTCTATTCTGACTATTCTAGATGTTGCTTTCCCAAGAGTGGGCATGGATGCTGCCAGTTCATCCATGCTTTGTGTGTGTGTGTGTGTGTGTGTGTGTGAGTGTGTGAGTGTTTCTGTGTGTGTCTGCTTTCTTATCACCCAATACTATTTATATACCTGTGTTATGTGCAGTGTGAAAAAAGAGACTTCTTGGGAACAGCTGGGTTAAAGAAAGTTAGTAAAGAACTCTCACAGTGCTGGCAGTTTGAACCTGGGTTGGTGTGTCAGCAGGAGCTCTAGGTGAGAGGATATGGAAGACAAGGGAAGTTTGCACCTACAACCGTGGCATTGACCATTCTACAGACACAGGTGCCCGAGCCTATTAGAAAGACTCAGAAATGGCAATTGTAACTTATGACTGCATCAGTGAAATATTTGTCTGGTGATGAAGGAGAAACTTGATAATTAGTATTTTGACTAATCTGTGAAATCAATGACAAGTTATTTTGACTCCTATCAATTAAAAAATGGGAAATGTTTTATCAGTGGCTACAGTCTCCTAGTACAGGTAACACTCAGCAGAGAACTAGTAGCTGCCATCCATTAATGGTGCTTGGATTTGAACTACATTTGCTTATAAGAGCTCATTAATAGATTTCTCAGGGTTTCTCTTGGATAAGATCATAGTTCAATAGCTACCCAGGAAAATTCTGCAATTTTACAAGTGGCGGAGCATTCCTTTGTGAATGGGCTCTGTGTTGGCATTTTTACAAGCTGTACACTGAAGAGAGAGCCCCTTGCTGGATTTTGTTCAGGTGGCTTGAATCTAAGTTTAAACAAAAATAGAGTGTTCAGCCTTGGTTGCCCATTAGAATCATCTGGGGAGCTTTCAAAAGGCCCAGGCTGTGTCCCAGGACAAACAGTTTAGTTCTTCTAGGTGTGGGGTCCAGGCATCAGTAGTTTGTAAAGCACTCCGGGTGAGTCCATCGTGTGACCAGGGTCAAGCACTACTGACCTAGCACTCTCCATGGGGCACTCAGTGTCTCCCACTGCTCCCGCTTTACCCTGGAGATGGCAAGATACATGTAAAAATTTCTAGGAACTTTTCAAGAAACTCTATCCAGAAGAATCATAATGTATATGATAATCATGATGTATATAAGGTATACAGAATGTATATGGTTCCATATATAACAAACCCTGTAGTAGTAGTAGCAGCAGGAGTTAAGAAAACAACAATAATAACTAATATTATGGATTATCTCAATCATAAGAAAAACTATGTGAGGTAGGTACTATTGTTACCTTCATTTTAAAAGTAAGAAAACTGAGGCTATGGAGGCTGCAAGAGTCTGCAGGAAGGCTCAGAGAAGATTTTATTTACCGTGTCCCTTTTTTATTTCCTGTGTGGGAACTTGGTAGAGAAGGGATCAGAAGGAGATGAGGCCAGGGGAGCTGCCCTCCAGCAGACAGAGCCAGGTGAAGAAGTCAAGGCTCCACCAACAGAAGAGACCTGGTGGGCAAATGCCTCCCTAATGAGCCAGTTTTATCCGAAGTTCAGACATCAGATTCTTGCGGGCATTCATACCCACCTCTGCAGAGTAAAGACCAACCTGAGTTTATGTGAAAAAAAAATATCTAAATCAAAAGAGCTTATAAGCAAATAAACTCAAAAAAAAAAAAAACCTTGGCTAAATATTGCTGAAGTTGGACTAAAAAGGGGGTAAGCTTTTAACTTCATGAAACTAAAGAAAAGTCACTGCGTATTACGAGATTTTTAAAACAACCGCTCGAGAGATAGTTGCTGGGCTATAGTTAGATAATCTTTCAGCATTCAGAATGCCAGCTGGTGAAGAGGAAACCTCCAGAGCTGAGACTTCCACCGGGTGTCTTACAATCAGGTGTGGCAGCAGGTGGAAGCAGGACGCTCCCCAACCCTCTCCTATCGCGCCCTGCGCGGGAGACTGGGGGTCCAGGTTACGGGGAAGAATGTGGGAGGGGGTACAAAGTGGCTTTTATTTCCACACGGAGGGGAAAGAAACCCCTCTACCTATGACTAACAAGAAGGAGGAGGAAGAGAGAAACTTCACAAGCGAGAGGCTTCATTGTGTAAACATGAGATGTACTGTGCTCTGAAAATTGAAGCGAGCAGTAAAACAAAATTTTTCAGTTGGAAACATTTTTATTTATGTTTGTTCTCTACCATATCTATTCCTAAACAACCAGATTCCTCTAGGGGAGGAATAGAAAATAAACCAATTTGTGAAACTTGGAAGTTATGGGCCAGTAGAAAATCTCAGTGTGAAGCAATTTAAATATTGCTCCCAAGGAATCTTTAAGAGAAACAACCAAAAGATTTATTATTCTTAGTGTCTATTTTGTTATGTCTGGTCACAAAACTTGGGTTGTTTTTCATCATTTACATATTACTTCAAAAACATTGGCTAATATAATGAGGTGCAGAGAACAGAAAACCATTACTTTCATAAGGAGATCTTTTTTTTCTATGCCTGTAAATACTAATAATTTAAAAGTTCTGATATACACAATGTTATGGCAATTATATCTCAATAAAAAAGAAGTACAATATTAAAAAAAGAAAGTTCAGATAGAACCTAATCTTCTGAGGATGTGAATGAGTAGTCTTGCAAACATTTTATAATCTCTATTTCTCCTTTCATATAAAGCTTTTCCCACTCAATTTAAGAAGGAATTTGTCACTGAAACCACAGGCCAGAGCACATCAGCAAAAAAGAGTGACTAGTCACCAGAGGAAACCCTCTCATATTTTACTTAAAAGAAACAGCCACAAAGAGAGGTAACTACTTGAATACTACCCTTTCCCCAGAAGAAATCAGTTCTGATTTTCAAGTTTACCTCAAATGAAAATGGACCAAATGAAGGATACTTACTGAGAGGTAATTACTGCATAAGCGATTAGCTGGATCCTCTTTCATAACAAAATTAGCTCATTCATGTATCCTCTCTACATAATTCACTGACCATGTTATGGTCTCCATGGTGCATTAAGGGAGGGAGTCGCATGGTCCCATTCATGTGAAGCTACTCATGTTTCTAATTTAACTCATTGGCTGACGATCTAAAGTCTGATATTGCCAGCTTTCTCTATCCTGTGCATTGCTGGTGATCAAAAATAATGTCTGGCTTATTTTGACATTCACACTTTTATTACTTTTGCTATTTTTCAAGTTATTTGGCATCCCACTTGGAAATAAGATACACGGGCTAGGAAAAAATGTGGCACCAAAACACAGCCAACACACTTACTTATTCCCTGTCCTACTTTCAGCCCAGTGTGCCTTATTTTTGCTCCTCCACCCACAGGATATGTTCACTTAGGAAAAGCAGACCTGTCTTTAATATGAGTCAACCTAAGGAAGCATCATATAACGGGCAAATACACTTCTAAGATCATGTAATATCGTCCAAGACCAAACATAAATATTCTCCCCATCCCTCAGAGGTAACCCCTTTCAACTCTTTGAGCTGTTTCTTCTGGCATTAACTTCCCTGTTTCTAAGTATATCCATATCCTGCTACCTCTTAACACATCTGCTTTAGACACTGACTATTGAAAAAGGCTTAATTTCCTCTGTGATAGGTAAATATTCTTCCCCCTCTCCCAATATAATTATGGTTAGGTCCACATGTATTCAGTGTTTTCATTATGATTATGTAAGGATTGTTCACTGCCGAACCAGAAAGTTAATATGATTCTATTTCCTTTCTAGAATTATCTTTTATTGTTGATATAGCTAATAATGCCCTTTCTTTTTTTAAACTTTTTAAAAAAATTTTATTTATATTTGGCTGTGTTGGGTCTTCGTTGCTGCGCGCGGGCTTTCTCTAGTTGCAGTTAGTGAGGCTACTCTTCGTTGCGGTGCGCGAGCTTCTCATTGCAGTGGCTTCTCTTGTTGTGGAGCATGGGCTCTAGGCGTGCAGCCTTCAGTAGTTGCAGCATATGGGCTCAGTAGTTGTGGCACACGGGCCCTAGAGCACGCAGGCTTCAGTAGTTGCAGCACGTAGGCTCAGTAGCTGTGGCGTGCCGGCTCTAGGGCACGGGGCTTCAGTAGTTGCGGCGTGCGGGCTCAGTAGTTGTGGCTCATGGGCTCTAGAGCGCAGGCTCAGTAGTTGTGGTGCATGGGCTTAGTTGCTCTGCAGCATGTGGCATTTTCCTGGACCAGGGATCGAACCCGTGTCCCCTGCGTTGGTAGGCGGATTCTTAACCACTGAGACACCAGGAAAATCCTAATTCCCTTTTTTATTTACTCACTTTGGGGGGAACATCTGATTGTTTCCCACAACCTCCAACAACTCTATAAAATGCCTCTCAGTATGATTTTCAATATGGTCAAATTTGTCATTAATTTACTGGTCCATCTCTCTCCTGAAGACGTACCTCCTAGGGTCCTCTAGTTTCCTGCTCCAGTCTTGGCTGGCTGTGCTCTGGCCTGGAGCACAGATGGCATGCTGGGACTTCCTTTCACTCTCATACTGGAGGTGTCCTTCGTCTCTTTCCTGTATTGATCTCTACTTGTCTTCCTCCTTCTTGTTCACTCCCCTTGGTTTTGTAGAATACATACTGCAGTAACTTCTTGAGTAATGGTGCAGAGAGATAAATTTTTTTGTGTGTGCTTGCATGTCTGAAAATGGCTTTTTTCTTCCTTTCTGTTTACATGATAGTCTGGCTGGATATAGAATTCTCAGTTAAAGATCATTTTCTTTCAGTATCTTGAAGGCATTTCTCTATTGTCTTCCAGCTTCCAGTGTTTCTGTTGAGAAATCCCATACTCCTTTAGTCCTTTTCTTTTTTTTTTACATGTTGTCCCTTTGTTCTCTCCAGAAGGTTTTTAGCATCCTCTCTTTCTCCCTGGTGTTTGGAAATTTCATTATCAGGTACCTTGGAGTATACCTTATTTTCATTCATTGTTGGAGTACTTGGTAGATTTTTCAAAGTAGAAACTAATACCATCCTGTCTTAGAAATTGTTTCATTTCTTTAAAAATGTCTTCCTAACTGTCTTTTAAGTTCTTTCTATAACTCCTATTTGTTGGATGTTGGGCATTCTGTATAGATACTTTATTTTCTTACCTTTCCCGCCACTGTATTGTCTGTCTCTTTTTTGTTCTGCATTCCAGGGGTTCCTTCCACTGAAAAAAATTATTTGGGTACACCATTCTAAATTTCCAAGGGTCCTTCCTTAGTCTTTATTTGTTTTTGGTTTTTTTGGCTGCACGGCTTGTGGGATCTTTGTTCCCTGACTAGGTTTCGAACCTGTGCCCCCTGCAGTGGAAGCACAGAGTCCTAACACTGGACCGCCAGGGAATTCTTCCTTAGTCTTTAATTGTTCACTTTTTAAAAAAACATAGCATCTTATTCTTGTTTTGTGTTTCTTCTCTTAGCTTTCTAATTATTTTAAATATAGTCTCTTTGACATTTGATTCTGTTCTGTACTATTTGTTTCCCCTGGGCTCTGTTTTTCTGATTATTTGTTGTAGTTTCTGTTGGAAACCTTCTTCACATGTCACATGGTCCTCTTCTGTCCATTTACATTTAAGAGTGAGGCACCAAAAGGATGACTGGAAGTTCTCTGGGTATAGGCAGGACTGATATACTCAAGGGTTTAATTGTAGGGCAGTGGATGCCCAGCTGGTATTTTGAGGGGAATATCCAAATTTCAGTATCTGTAGTTCTTTGACATGGTTCACTTTCTTCAGAGAAGGATCCTCCATCGCCTGCTTAGGAGGTAAGATTCTGGATGCTAGCATACTAGAGCTGGGGGCAGGGACGGAGGAGGTGGGGAGAAGACTGTGAGAGTCTCACTGTTCACTCTGAAGACTTTGATTTAATCCCCTCATTTAAAGTCTCACATTCTTTCCTCTTTGGTGCCTGGTGTCCTTGATCCAGAACTTACCTGATTCATTCATTCATTCATTTTTTCGGGGCATACACCTCTATTTTCTATGGAGGTGGGGAAGATTCTGTCTCTTAATGGCATGGGAAGGATGTAAAATTCTGAGGGATTTTATCTATGCCTTATGTAGACTTTCAAATACCCTTCCCTCTTTTCAGCCACAGCCTTCCTCTTCCTCTGATGCTCAATGTCTCTAATTTCTAACCCTTTTTAAGAGTCTCACAGAAGAGGACGTTGGCTTGCTTGTCAACGTCCTTCCTCCTCTTGCCTCTGGTGCATGGGATCAACTTGACTCTTCTTGGATAAGTCATTTACCGTTCTCATATTTGCTCTCTCTTTTCATACGTTGTGATTCAGGATGGTGAATATCTCTTTGTTTAATTCCAGATGGCATTTGTGCTTTTTGCTTTTTTTCTCTCTGTTGTCTTAGCATTTTTTTTTTTTTTCTGAGAGAGAAGGGTCATAAGTTCTAGGACAAAAAGACAAACACACTTCATCTAATGGTCTGAATCCATGTGTCAAAATGGCTGTTCAACTCATTGAATAAAATGTTAGTCTAACAAGTTGTTCGCTCATAATATATGGACAAAGTATTTTTCAGGGCAATATGGTATAACTGAAAAGAGCACAAGCTCTGGGCTTGGAAGGATCTGGGCTTGAATTTGAGCTCTGAGTTTTCCTAGCTTTCTCATCTCAGACAATTTACTTAACCCCTTTGACCTTAAATTCTCTATATTATTACTAAATTCAGAGTTGTAGTAACGCTTATGTGAATATGTGTAAAATTTTTAGCACAGTGCCTGGCACTCTTCAGTGAATAATTTAGGAATCATGAAGACATAGTGTTATGGACTGAACTGTGTCCCCTCCTAATTCATATGGTGAAGCCTGAGCCCCCAATGTGACTGTATTTGGAGATAGGGTCTGTGAGGAGGTGATAAGGGTGGGGCCCTAATCCAGTAGGGCTGATGCCCCTATTAGAAGAGGAAGAGACACCAGAGCTCTCTATGTCCACCATATGAGGTCACAGTGGGAAGTGGCTATCTTCAAAGAAAGGAAACTCTTGCCAGGAGCCAAAACCAACCATGCTGGCACCCTGATCTCAGACTTTCAGCCTCCAGAACTGAGAATATAAATTTCAGTTGTTTAAGCCATCCAGTCTATGGTATTTGTTATGGCAGTTCAAGATGATTAATGTATACAGTGACCATATATTTTATGGAAAAATGTTTATTAGCTATTGGACTTTACATATTTACTTCAGAAAATAAAGAAGACATCAGTGAGGAAAGATATTTGTTAGATAGTTAGGAAGTTAGTGGTACTTAATCAGTGCTGTCTTAGAATTACTGAATTACGTAGGTGAAGAGAGAGGGGTGGTTGACACTACCTAAGTGGTCTTTAACACCAGCCGCTGTGTGTCACAAGTGGGCTGGAGCAACAGGGTTGATGCCAGAGGAATGGGTGGAGAATAGGTAGAAAAAAATGGCTACCCCATAGTGAAATAAATTAGCTTAATGGTGGCAGCTTTAGCAGTTACTTTAATAAAGATGAAACTTTTTTTAAAAAGATGAAAATATACAGATGGCAAATTTTTCCCAAGTGAGAAGGTTTATATCTAGGACAGATTAAAAAGATACATAGTTTCTACTAATGTAATTATGTAACACAATAATACATTGCATATTTTGGGGAAATAATCCCTCACTGCCACAATGTAATAAACATGTGTCCATTCCATCTAATATCAAGTTTTAGGGAGGAAGCTCTACAAGACAGAGATATTAGGTGGTTTCTATCCTTATAGAAACAAAATTATTCCTGCTTCATTATGGTAACATTCAGCCAATCTTATGGGGATGTAGACCACTTATAGTCATTGCCCAAGTAGAAGGCCATGAATAGACTTATTTAGTCCTAAGTTATGGTTGCTTACAGTTTACCAGTGGTTTTCCCAGCCACTTGAATAGAAACAGACAAACAAAATGACTGTCACAAGGTAGGTGCTGAGGTATGGGTTGTGGAACAAATGAACATTCTTTCCCTAGAAAGTTATATTTGTTGAAAATAATCTTGGAACTTAGAATGGAAGATAAATCACTAAATTATGCTTCCAAATGTTTAATTAGCATTCAGGGTTGACTGATGTTTTCGAGTATCTGACATTGAGAAATCGAGTAACTTGCAGATGACCAAAACAGAAGCCTTAGCCAGGGCTGGGGAAGTTTCAGAAGCCTCTCACAGCACTAAAAATTGTTTCTAGACTTCATTATTAATGTCATCATATCATCATCATCATCATCACCACCAGCATCATCCTTTGTACCTATCAAAAATGCCTATTCTGAGGTGCTCAAGCATTAGTAAGACTATACAATTACTTGCATAATATTCATAGTTTTCACATCTATACCCTTAACATTTAATATCTAACCTGGTGCCCTGAATTGTATATAACTCTGACTTAATTTAAAAGGGTTATCTGTATAGAAAACTAGAGGGACTGAACCAAGTTTCTTAGAAAACATTTATAAAATAGTCATTGTTCACCTTTTAAAATGTAATTAGGTTATTTTACAATAGTTATAAATTATAAATTGTTTCACATTATAGCACTGTAATAATCTTTAGGCTACAAATTTACATAACAGTTTAAAATGAACCATCAAATCCTTTCCTTTTATAATAATGTCTATACCTGAAGAGCACATTCAAATAGTGGTATTAGTAATGGCGCTATGCAACTTAATTATGTACAGGAATTTGTTTGTGTCTCTAGGACTGGGATGACTGCAAGTCTTATTGCTGCCTATATATGAGAGGCTGGTTTTAGTGGTCTATTCACCGTTTTCTTCCTAAAAGAGATGTGACCTCATCAGGCACAAATAACTTAGAGGATGGGTTATATATGAGATTTGAGCCTTGTCTCTTTGAAGGAATATAGGGATAATAGGCGGGGCTACCTTGGCCTGTTCATATAAAGGACTAGAGAAAGAAGGAAACTAAAATAAATATGTCCCACCTCAATCCAAAGAAAGATGACTCATTACCTCCTAAAGTAGTTCCTGATTTTTCTAAGCAATGTTAATATTGAGAAAGTCCTTCTTAGACTGGATCTCAGGTTGCTTCCCATAACTTATTCCTGATGGTTCCTTTTCTGCTCTCTGGGATAATAACGAATAAGTTAAAATTATGTTCCGATATGAAAGCACTTATAAAGGTTGGAACCATGTCTTGCTTCTGCCTTCTTTTCTTAGGCTAATACCCCCAGGTCTTTCCAGCATGCTTAGCTTCTTCATCACACTTCATCATTTGGAAGTGGCATAGTTCTTCATTGTCTTTCTTTAAAATGGGGTGCCTAGAATTGAATGCAATATTTAGGCCATAGCAAAAGCTCTGCAGATAAAAACTAGGACAATATATCCCTTGTTCTGAATCTCATTAATGCATCCTAAGATTGCATTTGTTTTTCTAGGGATCATATCAAATTGTGGGCCCATAGTGTACTGAGAGCAAACTAATCCCCCCTACCCCCAGATCTTTGTCACAGAAACTGAAAAATCCATTCTCCCTCCATCCTTAGCATGTAGAGCTGATCAACAGTCCTATTGAATATAAGCATATTAGTTTAGACCACTCATTCCCAGTCATAAGTCATACTCCCTCCAAGGACCAATCAGGATCTCTGGAGGAGGTGGAGTTGGGTGGGTGGGTGAGACACAGTTGACAAGTTTAAAAAGCATATTCAACATGGTTTTATATTTGAAAAATGAAAGGGGAGATTGGTAAACTCCCAGGAAATGAGAAGAGGTGTTCCAGTTATCAATTTATTACTCAGCTGCAAATTCATACTTTATTGCTTGCTCTGCAAAAATTGAGCTGGGCCTTTTAAATATTTTATTTTGTCAGCTAGTAGGTTGTTAAGCTTTGTCAGTAAAAGGTGTTGCAGGAGATGAGACATCTCCTCGTGAACAGCTTTTCCTGGCACCCCAAGGGCAGATTTGCAGCAAGTTCCACCATCATGGTACCCCAATGACTTCTCTGCCATTCAGTAAGCCACAGGTCTTCCCTCTCCAACAAGGTCTGGGTTTTAATCCTCAGGCAAGGGTGGAGGGTGGTGAGGCTCTTCCTTGGACACTCTGTCTAAGCTCTAAGGAGAGTGGCTGGAGTGGCTACTCCTTATATCTGATTTTCTTATCTTCTTTAGAGCTCTTTACTTTTTTTACTAGTCAATCTCTTGTTGCTCCAATCCTCTGTTAGAAATAATAATTCTTTATAGTATTCAACATTCCTGTTCCAGTTACTGTGTGCTTTTTCTCTCCTAACTGGAACTTGACTGTTAAACAAGGGCCATGAGAAAGAACTGGCTCCAGTTTGTAAAGATCAGGTAAGTAAATATCTCCGCAACACCTGGCAAATGCAAAACAAAATAATGGAACTGTCCCCTGTCTTGAATCGTGTGGTGTTGAGTTACTAGATTCAACTCCTATGCGTGGTGTTCCAGGCCTCCCATTGATGGTCTCTTTTCTTGCTCTACCATCATAGAAATCTCAGTTTTCAGATTTTTCCTGTCAGCAGTCTTTACCCCAACCAAATCTGCATGCTGCTCTCCACAAGGTGACCTATATTCTCACAACCATCTCCGCTTTTTTTGCATGTGGTTACCTCCTTCTTGAATGCTTGTTTTCCTCCTCGAAACCAGCCCTATTTCCTTATAAACCTGGATTGCCATTCAATTTCACTAAAAAAATCTTTCTAACAAATCTTATCACATATTATTTGCTCATCTGTCCTGCATCTGCCCTTGTTACTTTTGTGGTTTTGGTGTACGTGTACAATGTAAAATATGGATTTTAAATGTTTGAAATCTCTTTTATAAGTCTGTTGAGACTCTGACAGTAAATCACAAACTCCTCAAAGGCAGGGACTTTGTCTTTTATTTGTCTGATATGTTCCTTGAGGGACCTGGTAGGTTTCTTACTTAGAGCTATAACCGAATGACTAGGGACAGCCAGAACCTTCAGTTCTTTGACAAATGATGTGCTGAAAACTGCTGCAGGAAAAGAAAAATGCCCAAAGCTGTATCCTTTCCTTGGGGTATATGTGACATTGAGGCAATGCACATGGTCCAGTTTATACATTTCCTACTTAAGAGTAGTCGTCAGAAATAAACCCCATCCCAATGTAGCATCAACACTGTGTCAAGCTGAAGAGTCAGCCAAATGTTACAGAGTAGGGGAAACCACGTTTAAGGGACAGTATGGCTGGGATACAGACTGGCTATAGCTACTATAAGTAGATTCTTAAATAGTTTCCTCAACACCTTTTATGCATCAGTTGGAAAGTCTGAGTCACAAGTGGTGAGCTGGAACATAGCCACTCTATCAGCACTGAAGCCAGGCTTGGCATAGCATCAGCTCTGCAGGGTTGGAAATGTACAAATGACAGATAACATAAGGCCTGCTTGCCAGATTCCACACGGGGATGGAAAGGGCAGGCAAAAGAAGTGTGGTGAAGACTTCTTGAGGAAGACCTAAGGTGCTGCTAGCTACACTGTAAACACTGCAGAAGCTAATCAACCTGGCTTGTGGCCCTCAGAGGCAAAGTAAATCATTTTGAACTGTGGGACCACAAATTCTGGAGGGTAAATAAGCAGAATTGTGAACAGTGACAAAGTCAGCAGCTAACTTTCCGGAATATGCAATAAGTAAGGAGCTGGTGATCCCTCATCAGTCTTTATCACCATGTGAAAGCACATGAGCCTCAGTGATGTCAACAGTATCCTTCTATGAATACAAAGTGCAGTGAGTGAGACAGGTCTAGTATGTCAGAAGAAATAAGGGAGAACACTGACACTGTAAAGGAGAGAAGAACTTTTCCAGTCATCAGCAGGTAACACATTTAAGATATTTTTGGTGGCTTAAATGGCAGTATTACAATTACACAAAAGGAATAAAATCCAAACAAAATTTAATTGACAGAAGGCAAGATGGTATTTTATTTAGCAATATGCTCAGACACTTAAGTAAAGAACATTTTCAAGATATCTTAATGTTAATATAACTGGTGCTGAGGACAGTCATTGATTCCATGGATTTGAGAAGTCTGCTTCATATCTGATATCAAGAAACATTCCCACTTAAGGTGTAGCCTCCCAAAATTATGGCCTAAATGTCCAAAGACACCGTTATTAATCAGTAAGAGTAGAACTGGGGTCAGTTCTTAATTTCCTTAAAAAGAACTAACCTTTGGTTAAAATTACATAGAAAAATCCTATAAAAATGGTTCATTTAATTTCAACTGAAAAAGTCTAAATTTAGCTCTAGGGAATCTCAGTAATATGAGTCTCCCTTTCCCTCTCTCACTACACACACACACACACACACACACACACACACACACACACACGGCCACTTATTTCCAGTGATCAGAAAACACTGTCACTGGTTGCAATAATTTAGCAATTCTGCACATGCAGTGAGATCCTCGGCAATTTTCACCTGATGGAACCACAAGGGAAGATTTATTAACCAAATTTAATATTCTAGTATCACAGTCTCAAAGTAAATATTATTTACATCATCACTGATATCGCCCCAAGAGATATTTTGTAAACATAAGAGGATCCTTCATACATCATCAGATTAAAAAAACCATTGAGCACTGGATTTTTCTTGTTTGTCAAATTCTGCAGCTTTATTTGCCAGTATCTGAGGATTATGTATTCCAGGGCAGTGCTGTCTTTTGGTTGTTGGTGCTTTATCTTAGCTGAATATGGCAGTGATTTAAGAAAGCCTTAGTCTAGGGTAGTAGCTGCAGCAATAAAGTACTGTTCTATTTAAAGCTTGCTCAGTAATATACCTAATACAACATTACCTCCAGTGAGGTTTCATACTCATGCACAATTATCAGCATTGATATAGACAGGAGTGAGCCATGTGTATCTAATTTTCAATGGACAAGAGAACAGCTATCACTGTCATACACCTCAGACTTGTGCTTCCCTCTTTCTGCTCTACAAGCCCTTCCATGTAAGGCATTCAAGAGTTACCATGACATTCAAGATTAAGGGCATAGCTTCCCTGACCCCAGAGGAATGTTAGAAACCTTGCCTACTCTGATGATTCAGGATGAAAAGGGTCATAAATTTACTACCTTTAATGGATTAGACATCTGGTTTGGATAATTCATGGTTATGATTATTTCCTGATCTCCTTTATTGCAAGAGCAACAGTCAACTGCAGAGCAAGAATATTAGATTTTTCAGTGACTCTCTCCCCACAACACCACATGAGGCAAAAGTGCTGTCTTTGGATTCTGCCTTGGAGGCAATATAGGCTGGCAGTTTGATTGTGGATCACATTTTAGAAATTCAGAGTTCTAATCTCAGATTCTCAACACAGAGCAGCGGAGGTATGCAAGGAACTGTCCTAGGTGCTGTACTCTTCCTAGTTTGTTATTCACAAGAACATTCAGTACAAATAGTGAAAGGAATGGTATCTTCATGAAAGGCAAGCAAAATCAGGAGGTCTCCACATTGGAAGAACAGGAGACCTAATTTTGTGGAGAAGCCTGCTCACCCCAGATCTGTCCAATATTACAATATTGTCTTCTAATTCTTCCTGAAGATGTCCCTTCCTTTACCATAACAACCACAGTTTGGTTATAAAAGCAGCAGGAGGGGTGCTCCATCAACTAAATAATTTAGTTTCTGGATGTTCCCAACCAAGACATCCAAGTACCTCATAATATCTCAAATTGTTTTGCATCCATGTCCAGCAATCCATATGTCAAAAATCCTAAATTACATAGATGTGTATACTAGATTGGGGACCCCAGAACACAACAAAGAGGACCATAAAAAGAGGGATGGATGGGACGTAAGTATTTTAAAGTGCCTAAATGAATGAACAAAGAAAGGAGATTATGCAAATCAGAGCAACTCAGCTTATTGTAGATTCCTATTTGGGAAACTGAATAAATAGAATGCAAGTTTGAAACCTTCTGCCTCTAATAGTGACACTTGTAACTGTGAACAGCTGGACCCTAGAGGGAGGAAGTCTGATGCTCAGAGCTCTACATGTCTTTGGGGTTGATAATGAGTCACACATACCACCCTCTCTGGAAAGCAATCTTGTAAGAAACGGGCACTCAGGTCTAAAATGTTAGGCCCTGGAACTAGTGCATATTTTGATTAAAGTGAAAAAATTACATGGGTGTGGAGGATGTTTTTCCCATAATATTACTGTCTTATTTATATGAAAGGAATGACTACAGTAGGTTTGTATTGTTTTTCTTACTGAATATATGCCAAGTGTAAAAGTGGAGCTTATTAAGGCCTATAAGGCAAATTGGCTCTGGCAGGGCCATGGGAGGGAAGATGACAGCTGGTTGCCTGGGGTATTATTTCAGAAACTTTGAAGAAGTTTCATGATGCGAGTACCATGTGAACCTTTTAAACATCACCATTTCTGTATGGGTAAACTTGATTGTATTTGGTTGATAAAGTCACATCCAGTGCATGAAGGACCCCAGGGAAGAGTTCACAGATTGGTAAAAATTTCCCCTTAAAATTTCAAGTTTAGGTGGGCCTTTGACCACTTAGTGATTGAAAGTTGTTTGTAACTTGGAGATGGAGGACAGCCAATGAGTAAGGGAGGCTGCTGTTCACATCGTAAATGCCTGGTGATATTAGTCTCAACAGAAATACCAATGATAAGAAGGATAATATGGTCTTATCCTTCCTTTATGGCTAAGATATAGAGGTACAAAATTAAGGCAGGTATGGTAGATACTTTGAAGAGAGAAAATTCCAAGTGTTGCTTCTCTCTCTGCTGGAATGCCATGCTTATTACTGCTGCTGGACTTTTGGTCATGAATGGGAGGATTTTGGTCTCCTGTACTGTGGAACTGAGATAGGCAGCATTTTGCTTATAGAATAAAAAGGCAATATTGTAAGTTTGTTGTTTAAGTTGGGTGTTTTATGTGATAGGCCACAAAATGCCAAATGTAATTATAGTCATTGTTTTCCAATAAATGTCATAATTAATTCAGAATGGTCACCTTTTTTCACACATTTTGTTTGGAGATGAAGGACAGCATATTCAATGTAATTAGTGTCTTTTACATAATGGCATGATACTTAAAACTATCTAGGTGGTGACTTAATGCAAGGACCATCTTAGTGAAGAGTTCATCTGACTATGTATGATTTTCAGAGATGTTTTAATAAATTAGAAGCAGGAAGGGCCCTCTACATATAACTGTCACCTAAACGATTGTGGGAAAATGAATATTTAATTCTTCATAATCTTTAAGGAGGTGAGGACACATTGCTTACTACCTATAAAACCATCTCAATGATTAACATCCCACCTGATCAGAAAGTTCAAGTTTATGCCCAAACCCAGATTTATTCTCCTTTTGCTCTTTAATGAATCTCTGGAGATAAATGTCTCTCCTATATGATGAACTAAAGACACATCCAGCTTTTCCTCTAGGGAAAGAAAGAAGGAAAGCACACTGCTCATAAATCTCAACCTACCATTTTTGTAATGTTTCATTTTTTCTTGAGTTGAAGGGATACCACTAAATAGTCTTTCAAAGAATATTATTTTTCCTTCTATCCATCCATCCATCCATCCATCCATCTATCCATCCACCCACCCTCTCTCTCTTTCTTCAAAATAACAATACTTCAAAATAATGACTCCCTTCTTTATTCCAATATTTAAGTAAAAAAAAGCAGAGCTGCTTTGGCTGAAGGGATGGTGATGAGGAGGCCCACCCACTGGCCTCATCCTCCTTTCTCACCCTTTATTCCCCCTGGAAGTGTAGCTGAAGCACCACCACACACCCTAGGGGACTCTGTGGTACTCAGGAGGAAGATAAGTTCCAAGGAGATGAAGTGACTTACCCGTGACTGACTATTAGAATAGCTGAAATTCTATAGGAAGTCCTGATTTTCAGCAGGTCCTCCTTTATATACAAACAACAGGGGTTAATTAGAGGAAGCCTCTGATTCGCGATATTAGCTACTTAGCTAGTAGTTGGGTTGTTGAGCACAGCTACAGCTCCACAAACTGCACCCTGAATTGTTTTTAAAAGTGGATGCTCCACTTTCAGATGTGTGTAAAAGTCTCAGGATATTCGGTTTAAATTTGAAGTGATGTAGCATAAAGGCCTGAAAAACCTCCAGCATCCACAATATTCAAGACTTAGGGTCAAAATTATAACACCAAAAAAAATCATCTTTTCTGAAGTAAGTTTCTTGAGTAAATATAACCTTTTATTTCTGAACTAAACACAGTCACTTCCCCAGTGTTTCAGTTATCCACTTTTGTGGAACAAACTATCTCAAAGCTTAGTGGCTTAAAATAACATCATCTTATTTTCTCATGATTCTGAGTCAGGCATTTGGACAGGGCTCATCTGTACGGTTCTTCTGCTTCACATTGCATTGACTGGGGCGCTAGATTTCCCAGAAGGTCCAAAATGGCCTCATTCACATGGTTGGCAGTTTGTGCTGACCTTGGCTGGGAGCTCAGTTAGAGGCGTTGGCCAGAGGCCTCAGTTATACTCCATGTGGACCTCTCCACATGGCTATTGGGCTTTCTCACAGCATGGCAGCTAGGTTCCAAGGGGAAGTTTTTCTAAATTTGAAAGCATAGTCTGAAGATCTTTTAAGATACAGACTCAGAAGTTGCTCAGAGTCACTTCTGCCACATATCAGTCAAATGAGCCAAAGAGTCAGCCCAGATTGAAAGAGGAATGTCAAAGTCACATTGCAAAAGAGCATGTGGGAAGAGAAAATATTTCTTAATCACATATATGATTTGTATCTAGAATATATAACAAACTCCTACAACTCAATAATAAAATCCAAATAACACAATTTTTAAAATGGGCAAAAGTATTTAAGTAGGCATTTCTCCAAAGAAGATAAATAAATGGCCCATAAACACATGAAAAGAAGCTCAGTGTTATTAGTCATCAAAGAAATGTAAATAAAAATCACAATGAAAGAATACCTCATACCTATTAGGATGGCTATCGTAAAAGAGACAGATAATAACAACTGTTGGTAAGGATGTGGAGAAATTGGAACACTCATTCAGTTCTGGTGGGAATATAAAACGCTGCAGCCACTTTGGAAAACAGTCTGTTAATTCCTCCAAAGGTTAAACGTAAGAGTTACCATATACTCCAGCAATTCTATTACTAGGTACGTAACAAAGAGAAGTGAAAACATATGCTCCCACAAAAACTTGTATATAATGTTCAGAGCAGCATTATTCATAACAGCAGAAAACAAAAGTGGAAACAACCCAAATGTCCACTAAATGCTGAACGGATACATAAAATGTGGTATATCCATATAATGCAATATTACTTGGCAATAAAAATAAAGTACTGATGCATGAAACAACATGCATTCATTTTAAGTGAAAGCAGTCAATCACTAAAGAACACATATTGTATGATTCCATTTTATATGAAATGTACAGAATAGGGAAATCTATAGAGACAGTCTATATTATAGATTATAGACAACCTATAATCTAATCTATAGATTAGTGGTTGCCTAGGGCTGTGGGGTATGAGGTTTCTGGGGGATGGTAATAAAAATGTTCTAAAATAAATTGTGGTGATAGTTGTTCACTTATGAATCTATTAAAAACCATAGAATTGTACACTGTAAATAAGTGAATTTTATGGTATGTAAATTATATCTCAATAAAGCTCTTAGTGGGATGGGGGATACTGTTTCAGCCATCTTTGAAAACACAATCTACAACACTCAGAGGGATTCATTGTTTATGCCACTGTAAGTAGAAATAGAGGGAATTTAATAAATTGTAAACACATATGCTTTACCCTCTCAATTGGGAAGAGTATTTTTTGGTAGGTAGAAGGTGATGTTTTCGGTGTCAGCATGGGTTACTAAAAGACCAGAAGACTAGGCATGAGAGGACTATTTAAAAAAAATTCTTTGGGGACCCAGAGTTCAAAATTGCTATAAAGCTAAAGTTTTGTGACCTCCATAAGTGGAGTGGTCCTCTCTTCCTGCCCTCCTTCCTTTTAACATTCTATGATAAAATAAGAGAACTGAAGTTGGAGTGTACATGCTGCCATCTCTTATCCTAGTTACAGATGCAACTAAAAAGCCAGTTACAACCCCCTTGTGAGAGAGAGAACAATTCCCTAGTCTGTCATTATCTTCATAGCTGGCAGTAAGATTAAGTGATCTGCCAGCTTCATGGAGGGAAAGGTGTCAATGTCATCACCTCTGTATGGAAGTTCTAGGTGCCCCCGCTTGCCCAGCTCACTCTTCAGTGATCTTTGTCATTCATTCCAGAAGCAGCTGCTTCTTTTAGTATGAATCTGATGGAGTGGGCAGTAATTCAGTTTGCAAATGTGTTAACTCTGGGAAATCACATATTAGTATTGTGTATTTAGGAAAGGCCACATACAAAAACATGAGCATACATGAGTGGCAAACTCTTTCAGCGAAACCTCTCTCGTGGAATATTACAGTTTTCTATTAATCCATCAAGAGAGAGAAAAACCCCAATTCAACTAAACCTCAAGAGCCCCCAAATTAATTTTCAGGGCCAGATCTCATTTGACTTTTGGATGGGCAGGAGAGGTGTCATGGGATTATGGGTAGGGTTGCAGACTGAAAATTGGGAGACCTGGGGATGGGTCCACAGATTTGGAAGATAAAGAAACTTGAAACCCTAGTCCTCATTTTGTCCCTTGGATTGCCTGTGTAAGAGAGGATATATAGGACAAACGCCTGAACAGAGCCAACTTCTGTGAGCAGAGGACGGGTTTTTCCCAAAGTGGGTAGAGATGTATACTGTAAAGGACTGAGGAAAGGGCTTTCTCTCTGAGGAAGGAAAGAGACAAGTTCCTGGACCTGAGGGCATTTGAAGGTCAACCTCAGTCACGATCACTTGATATCTTTCTCTGTATCTGCACTTTGGCTACAAAAAGTAGTCAGGTACGTCATTGAACCTTCTTGTTAATCATAAACCCCTAAACTGGGCTCCTACACACAGGAAGTATTGCCATTTCAAGATCCTCGGTGATGAATCTGGGCCATTATGCAACTAGAAGTGGAAAATCACTGCAGGGAAGAAAAAGTGCTACACTAAAGATAAAAGGTATTTTTATTTGGCTAGAGTTGCTGTGTGTAACAAAAGACCTAGTTGGAGGCTTAGACAAGGGGTTAAAACTGATAAGGAGTCCCTGCAGAAATGAAATGAATGTTGATTTATGAACATATTCAAAGAATCACAGACTTGAAGGAAGAAAGCAGAGACTGTCATGCAGTGATAAATGGTCAAAATGGAAGCAAAAGTCGCACAATTTGACAATAAAGCAAACGATGAGGTAGAAGCAAAAAATACGTAACACAATCTATATAGACAAAAGGGTTTATGCATAATTGTTCCATTTAAAGTTCTTAAACACTTTTATGAATCTATGATAGAGTGATAACTGTTTCTAATAACATGTCTAAAGCACTATTAGATCCGAAAGTGTCCTCTGAATCTTCCAAGATCAAATTATATTTAACAAGATTTGCCTGCTTCTCTGATTTCCCAAGGCTGGGTCACAGGTTTGTCTGAAGGTCCCCTAAGAGCTGTGTTCTTACCCACACCATATGACACTTGACATATTGTATGATACTTGTCTAGCTCCCCAAGTAGACCACAAACTCCTTGGATAGTGACGTTATGACATTGTTATTTTCCCAGTATCTAGAACACTGTTTGATTCAGCTAATATGAATTTTCTGATTAAAGGAATAAATTAATGAACATTAAATGGTTAAGTATATTTAATTTGAACTATTTGGAAATTGATACCTCAGCCTATTGATTTAATAAATATGTAGCATTCTACTAACTAGAATAAATATGTATTATTCTATTAACCAGAATATCTCTCATTCAAATCATTCCAAATTAATAGAGACTTTAATTGAATTATAAAAAAATATGACAAGCACCGGCAAAAAAAATTCTGAAACAAGAACAAGGGCCTACAATTTGCAACCTGATATGTAGCATTAAAATACCAATGGCATTAGACTAGAAATTTTAGAAAAAGTCATGATAAAAGGAGTACATGAAAAGTAGCAGAAGTACAGAGATGGGATTTTTTTTAAAAGCAATGGAATTAATGATAAAACAGTTTTCACACTGTGGTCTAAAAATAGTATCAGAAATAAACATTAATACTGACAAATAAAAGAGACTGTCAGTTGTGACTACATATGAGAAACTGTGTACTATTTTTACTAAAGTCGTTTATATCTAAAAAAAAATCCCTTTGTACAGTCTTAAAAAGCCTCTCCAGTTTCCCACTCTTCATAGTACACACAACATGCTGCCTCATTTCTCCTGGAGTCCAAAGGGAAGGCATTAAGCCTGAGCAATGCTCCTGATACAACCACAACTGATGGTTTCATCCCTCACTAGGTGGGGATGAATTGAGAAGCTACCAAGGGGCCTATTCTTTCAGCTGTCCTGAATTCTAGTGATCTACTCTGTTAGTGGAAAGGGGATTACACATCATTCTGAACTTGATGAAGATACCATCCCTAACCTCAGCAAAGTAGCTGGCAAGATATATGTGTACTCACCGGTCAGAATGGCCATCATCAAAAAATCTACAAACAATAAATGCTGGAGAGGGTGTGGAGAAAAGGGAACACTCTTGCACTGTTGGTGGGAATGTAAATTGATACAGCCACTATGGAGAACAGTATGGAGGTTCCTTAAAAAACTAAAAATAGAACTACCATACGACCCAGCAATCCCACTACTGGGCATATACCCTGAGAAAACCGTAATTCAAAAAGAGTCATGTACCAAAATGTTCATTGCAGCTCTATTTACAATAGCCAGGACATGGAAGCAACCTAAGTGTCCATCATCGGATGAATGGATAAAGAAGATGTGGCACATATATACAATGGAATATTACTCAGCCATAAAAAGAAATGAAATGGAGGTATTTGTAATGAGGTAGATGGAGTTAGAGTCTGTCATACAGAGTGAAGTAAGTCAGAAAGAGAAAAACAAATACAGTATGCTAACACATATATACGGAATCTAAGGAAAAAAAAAAAAAGGTCATGAAGAACCTAGTGGCAAGATGGGAATAAAGACACAGACCTACTAAAGAATGGACTTGAGGATATGGGGAGGGGGAGGGGTGAGATGTGACAGGGTGAGAGAGTGTCATGGACATATATACACTACCAAATGTAAAATAGATAGCTAGTGGGAAGCAGCCGCATAGCACAGGGAGATCAGCTCGGTGCTTTGTGACCGCCTGGGGGGGTGGGATGGGGAGGGTGGGAGGGAGGGAGATGCAGGAGGGAGGAGATATGGGAACATGTGTATATGCGTAGCTGATTCACTTTGTTATAAAGCAGAAACTAACACACCATTGTGAAGCAATTATACTTCAATAAAGATGTTCAAAAAAAAAAAAAAAAGATACATGTGTACTAGTCCCAGCTCTACCATTAAGGGTTGTGGGACTTTGGCTATCATGTGACCTCTCTGAAGTTTCCCATTTGGATCAAATAATCTGAATCTAGTGATTTTTACATTACCCTTCCTTTTCAGAATCTAGTATAGAGCTTCTCCCCCGAAAACAAGAACCGTTTTTTAAAGAACTGGTATCGAAACGGAGCAGGACCCTAAGGTCCTTGCCCCACCATGTCCTCAGCCCGCCTTTTGTCTGTGGAAAAACTTTAGCCAAAGAATAAGTTTAATCAGAGAAGTGAGAAAAGGCAGAAACAGAGGAAAACAGTCAAAGGAGACCAGATAATAATAGTTTAGTCATTAAGCATAGTCAAGGACCTTTAGTTCCTCCTTAAGGGCTATAGATAATATTCTGAGCCATATCCTGTGAGCTGTCCTACAGATACTGAAACCCCTAGCAGGTGGAAGAAGTTAACTACATGATGACCAGGCTGTAGCCATGATATAAGCTGCCACAATTCCAAGAATCGGCCTCAAAGAAATGGAAACAAACCGACCCTGGAATTGAAGATTAACTGCACCCAAAACAATCGAGATAACGCTGGTCGGACCACTGATGACCAATTTCAAGATGACTGTCAGAGCTGACTGTATTGTTTCTGCATGTAGCCCCCTCCCTCTGTCTATAAACGCTCTTGCCCCCTGATCGTCGGTGGGGGGAGAGTCAGCCTTTGGACAGGCATCCACCATCCCCACCGGTTGCCAGCCTCCGAAATAAAGCAACCTTTCCTTTCCTACCAACACTTGTCTCTCGAGAATTGGCTTTCGAGCAGCAAACAGCCGGACCTGGGTTCGGTAACAGTATGTTACTCTAGGTTATTTAGGTCTGTGACATAGCCCAAGTAAGTTTTTCATTAAGAAATGGGAAGATAAATAAAGCTGAGATGATCAAACAACATACAATGAATTGGAAGAGGTAGGTTAAAAAGGAGGTAGATAGAGGCAGCCAAGCATGGTGTTTAAAAACGTGGAGTCCAGAGCCAGACTACCTGAGTTTGCATCCTGGTTCTGGCACTTGCCAGCCATGAAACTTGGGACAAGACACTTAACCTCTTGAAACCTCAATCTCCTCATCTGTAAAATGGGGAGGATAATAATAGTACCTTCCCCATAGGGTTGTGATGAGGATTATATGAGCCTGTGTTGTAAAGCCCATAGTACACACTGCATAAAGTGGGGTTGTTAAGCATCTGTTCATTGGAGCACTGATGGTATTATTTTCTTTATTGCAGAATTTTTTGGGTCAATTTCTAAATTGACGTAGAGTTGATTTACAATGTTGTATTAGTTTCTGCTGTACAGCAAAGTGATTCAGTTACATATATATATGTGTGTGTGTGTATATATATATATATATATATATATTCTCTTTCATATTCTTTTCCAGTATGGTTTATCACAGGATATTGAATATAGTTCCCCGTGCTATACAGTAGGACCTTGTTGTTTGTCCATTCTATTTATAATAGTTTTCATCTGCTAACACCAAACTCCCAATCCATCCTTCCCCCAACCCCCTTCCCCTTGCCAACCACAAGTCTGTTCTCTACATTACAGAATTTCTTTATTCTTCACTTATTTTCATGTTAATAAAACATAATCTTTATCAAAGTGCAGAAACAGTTATTAAATATTATAGTAAGAAGCCAAGACGCAAAAAGTTTCTGGTTATAAAAAAGAAAAAAAGGAACAGCTATATTATGGAGCTAGTGTAGAAAGAGATTATGGGAAAAAACCAGCAAACAAGGACTGAACATAATCCTTTATTTTAGTCATACCTGAGAGTCCTGTTGTGAATAAACATGTATTCAGTCAACAAATATGTATTGAAAGCCTACTTTGTGCCAGACACTGTTCTAGGTTCTGTGATACAATGGTGAATAAAATGGGTAACACAGAAGAAAATAATGGAATTGCTCATGATGTTGGAGGGAAGGTGTTGGGAAAATGGAACCCCTGTTAAAACAACAGTACCGCCACTACCAAACCACTGAACAATGGTGCAAGCTGCTAATGTCAATTTCAGGATGTGTTAGTCGTTTCTGCAAACATCAAGTATTTTGGCAGCACAGACATGATTTTTACCTACACACATTTCTGGGCAGAGCATTTATGGAGGGGCTTGCTTTTCACTACTTAAGTTTTCATAACATAAAGTTGCCATTCGCAGAGCCCCATTCCTCAGAAATAGGCAGGTGCTCCAATGAGGTGTCCATCCTCACCATTCTACCAAAAAAGACTCCTCTTGTCAAAGTCACCAACGATCTCCATGTTGCTAAGTCCAATGGTCAGTATCTAAACCTGGCCCTATTCCCCTGAGGCTGGTCCCTGGACAATCCTCATCTCAGTTAATGGTGATCCTGTCCTCCTGGTTGCTCAGCCCAAAGTCTCTGGAATCATCCTGGACTCTCTTTATTTCTCACACGCCATGTCCAATCCTCCATCAGCAAATGTGTCCAGAATGCCACCACTTCTCTCCTCCTCCACTAATACCCTGGGCCAGGCCTTCATCATCTCTCACTTCAATATGGCAAGGGTTTCTTCAGAGTGTTCCTCCGTTGGCCTTGCCCACTTATTGTCTATTTTCTAAAAATGTTAAGTCATATCACATCACTCCTCTGTTCAAACCCTCCAATGTCTTCTCATCTCACTCAGAAGTACATCCCAACTCTCTGCTCAAATGATACCTTATCACTGAGGTCTTCCCCAAATGCCCTATATAGTACAGCAATATCTCCCACCTTCCACCCAGACAGGCACCTATACACACACTGCCCTCAGAACCAGAAATACCCCAGCCCCTTTACCTTCCTTTTCCCCCTCTGAGGCACTTATCTCCTTGACTACTTGTTTTTTGTTTTGCTTCTGTTTTAATTTTTAGATATCTCCTGCCTTTAGACCATAAGCTTAATGTGGGCAGGGCTTAATCTGTTTTGCTCACTGCTCTATCCCTTGTCTCTAAAGTAGGCACTCAGAAAATAGTTGCATATGAATAGGGATGTCAGAATACCCAAAGCCATTCCCTCCTTCCTTGCTGGCAGAATCTGGACATCCAATTAGGGGAAATCCTGGTTATTCTGTCTTCCATAGTCTCATTCTTCTTGCCAGTGACTAGTTTAGGCCTGCACAAATGATCAGATAATATGATGTAATGTGAAAGACTGCTGGGAAAAGTTCCTTGGCTGATAAAAAGGGACATGTAGGAAAAGATGTCCTTTCTCCCTCAACACAGTATCTGGAGCTGAGGCAGTTTTTGGTCCTGAGGACAAGGAGGACACCTGGAGGACTGCAGAACATAAACAATGGACAGTCATGATATTGTTAAGCTGCAGATTCAACAAGTCTGGATCTACCTCACCAATGAGCTCTTGTTCAGTGAGATAATTTGACTCCTTATTGTCAAAGCTTAAGGCCTAAGTTATTTTGAGTTCATTTTCTGTTGCTTGGCAGGAAAAGTATTGTAACTGATACAGGATGTGAAGACTGCCAATTTTCTCTACATGCACAGACATTGGCTCGGATTTTGTCTTCAGCAAAATACGGAATTACTATTGTCATGAATCTGTTAGAGAAAACCTTAAAACTCTAAAATGTCAGCTTGAAATCATTACTGAAGCCACAGAGTCGTAAGTTCGGGGGTTACTTGAAGTTAGAACATTTGGATGAAAGGCAAGCCATTCACCTAATAATTATTTCTTGACATCTATGTGTCCCTGTGATTCAGGTATCGGGAAATATCTGGATAGTAGATATTATCTAGAAAAAATCATAAAGCTATTAACTGGATTTTTTTCTTTGCATTCAGGTGTTTTAGCATTACGTAAACATGAATTACATCTAGGAAGAACAAAAGAAATGTAAGATGCCGTTATTAGAACTCTTCCAAGTCTGAAGCTTTGGAAGGAACCAATTAACTATGTAAAGCAGTAAATTATCTTTTGTTGTCTTTACAATGCCACCACAGGATAGTCCTGGCAGAAGTGAAAGCCTGTATTTTGTGTTATGATTTAAGAACGCTGTTGTTTCATGTCATGCTTGAAAAACTGATTCTTGGTGTCTGGAAAAAGTTTTTAAATTTCTAGATTCATTTTAATAAAGTCTGTTTCCTGGGACTTCACATTCAGTTAACAATCATCTTTATTTTATTTAAAAGGCAGCTGAATCACGGACTTTAGGGGGAGTATCCTTATTGAGGAGCTTGTGTTCCGGGTTCTGTAAATACTTTAATCCTTCTATCAGAACTTATTCTTCTAGCCCAAGGCTAGACTTGAGTGATGATTTAAAATGTTTATAAAACTACAGTGACTATTTCTGAAAAAGAATGATCAATGGGGTGATTGTAAATGCTTTTACTTGCTGTGGGGAAGTATTTTTGAGAGAAGAAAGATGACATTAGTACAAACGTTTCCAAGTAATTTTTTAAAGAGACATATGCCATTTATCTCCTGGAAGCATCGTTGCAAATTTGAAGAGGGTATGCAAAATTTTCCCACATCTATTAGGGCTAATCTATTGTTTTGAGCCAGCTCAAATACATGAAAAAATATTTTGTGCAGACTTTTGTTCTATCAGTGTTTACTTGACTTATCAAGGGGAAATCAGGTAAAAGACACGCTATTTGGACGGTTGGACGGGACAGAGCTGTGGTCATGGTAATAAATATGTAGAAATTAACAAATGAAGTCTTTCTTCATTTACCCAATATCCAAATGAATCTTTAACCCTGTGATAACAAAGAAAGAGAAGGGAGGAATTCTGAAGAAACTGGGTTCTGTCAGAACTTTCTCCTTTTCCCACAAAAATTTTTTTTTAACATCTTTATTGGAGTATAATTGCTTTACAATGGTGTGTTAGTTTCTGTTTTACAACAAAGTGAATCAGCTATACATATACATATATCCCCATATCTCCTCCCTCTTGCGTCTCCCTCCCACCCTCCCTATCCCACCCCTGTAGGTGGTCACAAGGCACTGAGCTGATCTCCCTTTGCTATGTGGCTGCTTCCCACTAGCTACCTATTTTACATTTGGTAGTGTATATATGTCCATGCCACTCTCTCACTTCGTCCCAGCTTACCCCTCCCCCTCCCCGTGTCCTCAAGTCTATCGTCTACATCTGTGTCTTAATTCCTGTCCTGCCCCTAGGTCCTTCAGAACCTTTTTTTTTTTTTTGATTCCATATATATGTGTTAGCATACGGTATTTGTTTTTCTCTTTCTGACTTACTTCACTCTGTATGACAGACTCTAGGTCCATTCACCTGACCACAAATAACTCAATTTCGTTTCTTTTTACGGCTGAGTAATATTCTATTGTATATATGTGCCACATCTTCTTTATCCATTCATCTGTTGATGGACACTTAGGTTGCTTCCATGTCCTGGCTATTGTAAATAGAACTGCAATGAACATTTCCCACAAATTTTTAATGGGAGTCTACTATGTATCAGGTACTCTGTACTAAGGACACAGTGGTAAACAAAATAGAGACACTGTCCCTGTCCAAATGGGCAAATACTAAACATACTCAAGACTGGTACCTTTGGGGCTCTTATCAAAAACTCGTCTTAAGCTTGTAAATTCACAAACTTTTAAAAGCCCAAACAAGTAGTTGTAATTGGAGAAACTATTATGAAAGTGCCATGAAAGCATATAACAGACAGAAGGACCCTGACCAAGATGTTTCTAATGTTCCCCTAACTTGACTAAACTTTAGACAGGTTGTTTCCTGACTATAGGTCCCAGACCACACTTTTCTTAGAGCATTTACATCAGAAAACTTGTAACTGTAAATTCTTTTTCTGCCACTTGGAGGTGTAGATCTTCTCCCAACCTCTTGCCAGTTTTATAACCTAAGAACATCTTTCTCAAGGACCTAGGAGCCATCCCTTTGAAGTGTAATCATCAAGAAAGATAGCTCACCTATCCCCCAGTCTGGGTGGTGAGGGGGTGTAGAAGCCTAACTTAAGTGCCAATTAGCAAACACAGATGGCCTAATCACATTCACCAACCTTTCTCTAGCTCTCTCCAGTGTTTGAAACCTCTCCCACCTTTTCTCTCAACAGAGCTGAGCTCAATCTCTCCCCTATTGCAATAGTCTTGAATAAAGTTTTCCCTGTCAGTTCAACTTGTCTGGTGCAATTTTTCTTTGACAATCTAATCTACTTTGAGTGGCAGAGTAGCTGGGGACACTTCACAAAGGAAGTGATGATTAAGACAGGTCTGAAAGTTGGAGTTATCTATGCAAATGCTGATGGGGGATGAGTGGAGGGTAGGTGGGTTGGTGTTGAGGATGGGGTAGGTATGCAAGGCAACAAGGGATAAATTATTCTTTATCACCACCTTTTATCAACCTTGGCCACTTTCAGCCTTCCTACTGGTTCTGAAGAGGTCATTTCAAAAGCATGATCATTTTCTAAGCTCTGGATCCCTTTCTTTGACAGCATCAATGAAAAGGCATTGAGGTTCATTTGCAGTTACACAGGAAAACAATTCTAGGATTCAAGGCAATAGAGTTTTTATCCTCAAAAATTCTTAAATAGCTCAAATTGTTTTTAAATTAGATCTGCCCTAAGCTGATCTTTGAAGTTTCCATCTGGGCACTGAGCTTTTAAAAAGTTCTGGGGCTCTGGCATCATTTAGTACTGACTCCCTTCACCCCACCCCTGCTTTATTGCGGTATGATTGACAAACAAAAATTGTATATGTTTAAGGTATACAACATGTTTTGACATACATATACATTGTGAAATGATTACCACAAATCAAGCTAATTTACATGTCCACCACCTCACATAGTTACCTTGTGTGTGCGTGTGTGGTGAGAAGATATGAGACCTACACCCTCAGCAAATATTAAGTATACAATATATTATTATTAACTATAGGCACCATGCTGTATACTAGGTCTCCAGAACTTATTCATCTCATAACTAAAGTTTGTATGCTTTGACCAACATTTCCCCATTTACTCTACCCCCAGCTCCTGGTAACCACCATTCTATTCTCTGTTATGAGTTTGACCTTTTTGGATTCCACATATGAGGAGTTTTCATTACAAGCACTATGACTGTTAAATACATTTCTTTGCATATTTGTTTCCTAATGAATTACTCCAATTCCACCTCTCAATCATAAACATGAGAGCCGAGCATGGTATGGGAAAACACTGATATGAAAAATTCAGGAACAAAGAAGCTATGATTAATGCCACAGGTTAATTCACAACATTTGGGTTCTCAAAGATAGCCTATGGAGGAGGAGGAAGAGAATCACTGGGCAAGGCTGTTAGGAAAATGAAATGTCAGTCTCTCTAAGCAAAGCAGTGTCATCAGCCTTCACAGCTCTCCACCTCCCTGTATTGGCCCAAAACTACACGATTAATCAGTTGAGAGGCAGGAAGGTTTAGATCTCAGCACAGGTGCCTGTGGGGCTTTCATCGAGAACTCTTTTTAAGCTTTTTAATTAACAGACACATTTTAGAAGCCCAAACACATTGTGTGGGCATTCAACTACTTCTAAAACTACTTGCAGCTATTAGCGAGGGATTTCTCTTTATTCTAAACTTTGGTGTTTGTAAGTGCACTCATTTCTTTTTAAGGCATTCATTGTTTTGTTTTGTTTTGCTTCTTGGCTATCCATCCATCCATCAGTCCATCCATCCATCCAGCATCACTACTGAAGCATCAGGATAATACTTGACACATTTTATTCAATCCTCAACAACCTGGGAGTTGGCTAAAATCAACACTAGTTCACATATGTGGAAACTGAGGCTCAGAGGGATTAAATAACATATTTAAAGTCCTAGAGCTAAAAGGCAGAGGAGCTGGGATTAAAAACCTGGTTTGATTACAAAGTCTATATTCTTAATCTCTGGTCTTGAATTTCCAAACCTACTTAAGTAATTAAGTTCCCTAATGTTTCTGACACCATGTAACTCCAAAAGAAGAACAAAATCAGCCTAATGATGGAACAGTAGTTGTTGTGATAATTATCCAATTCAATGTTGGAGAGTGATAATATTTTACTGAATACTTACTGTAGGCAAATTGCTATCTCAGAAGCTGATGTTAGTTGTAGATGACATACTCCAGAAGAGCCTACACACCAGCCTGAAGTGTACAAGGCAGCCCAGGATTGCATTATCTACTGTACAAAGCTCAGCACTTTTGTATTCTTTCTTTCAAATGATCTAAATTGGGATTTAATTCATATTCTTGTAACTACTCTTATTCTATTATTACCCCTACCCATAAACCCATCTAAATTTATTTTCTAATATATTCTGCCTTTTAATCAACTATCTTGTTTTGACCCCATGTTTCTTTCTTCTCCTCTATAATTAATTTCAAGTTTGGGAATGGTGCGATCGAGCAAAGATGATTCTATTTCTCTTTTACCCTTTCCCTTTTTTTTCTTTTGCTGCAATCAACTATCCTCACTGCCGACTTCTCTGAGTTGAGCTAAACATCAGAGACTAGTCTTCCTTGTTTGCCTTTTAATTCAGACACTTTGAAGTGTTCTAACAAATATACCCTTCCTCTAACTAGCTAAGGCAAAACTGTGCAGAGGATGATGTGTGCCCTGGAGTATTTTCTGCCTGGATTTCTCCCCATGCAGCCTGTAGTGCTTGGTACTGATGTCTCCTTCCAGCAGTATCACATGGTGGGTTGGAATTCCAGCTCTGTAACTGACCTGTGACTTTGGATCTAACCTCCAGAAGTCTCAGTTTCCTTATTTGTAAACTGGAGACAGTAATAGTACATGTCTCATATGGTTGCTCTGATGATTAGATAAAATTAGTGTTACGTTACCTTCCTAATTCATTAGGATCATTTAATAAATTTTATCTGCTATCCTCACCACCACTGCTACCATCACCCAACCCTTAAAATCATCATCCTAGGTTTTCCCCAACTCCTTTATCAGCCTATGTCTACCTTTCCTGGTCCATACATCTCAGAGCTGCTTTATTTTCTCACCCTTCCTGTGCCCCTGCATTTTAAAATTACCAGACCAGCCTCTCATTGCTTCATAGGACTCAACTGATTCATGCCACTCTGCAAATGAAAAGATGGTTAGAAGGTTGTTCCAGACAACCAGAAATGGCATTTAAACTGAGTGTGTGTTTGAGAGAGACGCTCTAATTTTTCTCATCCACCCATGTGATGGTTAATTTTATGTGTCAACTTGACTGGGTCATGTAATGCCCAGATATTTGGTTAAACATTATTTCCAGGTGTGTCTGTGAGGGTGTTTCTAGATGAAACTGACATTTGAATTGGTAGACTGAATAAAGCAGATCATCCTCTCCAATGTGAGTGGGTATCGTCCAGCCCGTTGAAGGCCTGTGTAAAATAAAAGGCTGAGTAATAAAGAATTCTCTCTCTCAGTCTGACTGTCTGTAAGCTGTGACATAAGCCTTCCCCTGCCTTGGAACTCAGACTCAGAATGGAACTTACATCATCAGTTCTCTTGATTCTCAGGCCCTCAGCCTCAGACAGGAACTATATCATTGAGTCTTCTGGGTCTCCAGCTTGCCAACTGCAAATCTTGTACAGTTGACCCTTGAACAATGTGTGGGGATTAGGGGCACCGACCCTCCACGCAGTCGAAAATCCACGTGTAATTTAGTCAGCCCTTTGTATCGGAGTTTCCTCCATAACCGCAGTTCTGAATCTGCAGATTCAATCAACCTTGGATCGTGTAGTACTACAGTACTTACTATGGAAAAAAAATATGCATATCAGTGGATCACACAGTTCAAACTCATGTTGTTCAAGTGTTCAAGGATTCAAGGTTTACCTGTACTTCTCAGCCTCCATAATTATGTGAGCTGATTCCTTATAATAAATTATACATATATAAAATAATTCTTACTTACGCAGCCTTTTATTTAACACGGGCCTTCAATGGGCTGGATGAAACCCACTCACATTGGAGAGGGCTATATATATAATTGGTTCTGCTTCTCTAGAGAACCCAGACTAATACAGACTGAGAGTGGTTCCAGAGGAAAAGAATTTTAAGGAAGAGTTTTCTGAATTCCTACTGGGATTTCTGGAATTGGCTTTTTAATCTGATTAGATTTAAAGATGCTAATGACTTGTTTCCAGTAGTAACAAGGTTACTGAGAGTCCATGGTGTGACCTGACAACACAGGTGTGCAAAATATCTCCACTGGGTACCCCTAATCAAATCATTTATAAGAAGTAAGAAGCTAAGTGACTCTGTATTTGATACCTCTGAATATTTTTGGAAATCTAATTAGTATGAGGTTGGCTAGTTGCTCCTCATGTCTCTTGACAAATAGGTGAAAGAAAACGATGAGCTCAGGAATGGAAATTCCCAGCTCAAATTTATGCCACATAAAATGACTGAAAGCTTCCATGGGTGCCCTGAAGGAAACCCTTCTCCTGCAGCCCCAGGGCTGAGACTGCTGAAAATCAAATGCAGAATCTCATTTTGCAATTGGTTGAATTACAATGCAAGTTAAACTCCCAGCCTACTGTTAAAGTGGGGGCATTGACTGAGAAAGAATGAGATCCTGTAAGTTGGAATGGGGGCATGTGGGAAGACCCTTTTGAAGCTGGGGACATTGCACTGATGGGTCTTCTTTGCCAGTGGAAGAGCCTTCTCTACTCCCAATGCAAACAGCCTCCTAATCCCCAGTGGTGCCAGCCTTTTCATCCCCTTCTGAGGGGATTAACCTTAGGTTTCCAGAGGGAACTGTAATGACCTCCCCTGAGGTAGTTATCATGCAAGACAACACTGATTCTCCTTAGGACCCATCTTTACCACTCTTTGCTTCTAGACCTACAACTAGACTCAAGTCCCAGCAGGCACCTAAAGGTGAGGTATGAAGTGTGCTCCATGAGGAGTGTGCCAAAAGAATTACTTGAGTTTTCTAATTTATATAGACAGAAATCTGGGGAACACGTGTGGGAATGAATGTTGAGGTGTAGGATAATGGTGAAAGGAACATAAAGCTGGATCAGATAGAATTTATTGATAGGAGCTCACTAAGTAGAGTTTCTGCATTTAATGTTGCAGCTTGCGTAGTTAGAAAGAACTCTGTTGGGTTGGCTGAAACATGGATCAAAAGGTGACTCACAGTGTGCAAACTGGTTTAATGTAGAGGAAAGGATTCATAAGCTTAGGGAGATTGGAACGTTAGAGTTGATTTGTTGTTTAAGACCTACTCACCCACCCTGGGAGGGTCCAAAAGACATATCTTTTGCCACTACTGTGAAAAATAAATTTGTGAGGGGTGCTCCAGCATCCTTGAAGAGTTCTGTGATTGCTCTTCAATGTAGGCCAGACTTTACAGTGGGAACTGTAGTCACTGAATTCAGTAACCTAAATGTAGTGGGAGTAACTAGATTCCAGGGTGGCAGGGGCCAAGTGGCAGCATTAACTGCCAAAGGCAAGGTAGGTGTGGTTATCGTCATGGACAACAGAGTCAAAGCAGCAATCAGAATAGTCTGATCCTGCAAACCTGTAGTGTTGGTTAGTTGTTCATGGTATTCATAGAAGTGAAATAGATAGGAGTCTACTAAATACTTGGATTTTATAAGCAGAAAAGTTCTAGGTCAAGTGGACAAAAGTCCAACCTAAATCATAAAAACAAAATTATGGCACCTCAGTCAATTCCCAGATTTGAGCCAGTTTACAGATCTAGAATCCCTTGAATGAAGGGGAGGCTGGGCCCCCTTGAGGAAGGACCCCGGTGTCCTGCCCAAATTTGGACTATTAATCTTCCTTTCAGTCTTCCCCAAAGGAACCTATGGCCTTTTACCAAGGTAACTATGCATTGGGAAAAAAGAAATAAACTTTTCGGGGGCTACAGGACATTGGTTCTGAACTGACACTAATTCTAGGAGATCCAAAATGTCACTGTGGTCCACCAGTCGGAGGAGGGGCTTATGGAGTGACCAATCATGTGATCAATGGATTTTCAGCGCAGGTTTGTCTCACAGTGGACCCAGTGGGTCCCCAAATCCATCCCATGGTTGTTTCCCCCACTTTAGAATGCATCATTGGAATGAATATACTCGGCAGCTGGCAGAATCCCCACATTGACTTCCTGACTTATGGAATGAGGAGTATTATGGTGGAAAAGGCCAAGTGGAAGCCAGGAGTACTGCCTCTACCCAGGAAAAGAGTAAATAAAAAGCAATACTCTCCAATGAAGATGTTAAAAAAAAAAAAAAGCAATACTGCATTCCTGGAGGGATTGCCTAGATTAGCACCCCCATCAAGCATTTGAAAGATGCAGGGATGGTGATTCTCACCACATCCCATTCAACTCACCTATTTGGTCTATGCAGAAAACAGATGGATCTTGGAGAATGACCGTGGATTACTGTAAGCTTGACCAAGTGGTGACTCAAACTGCAGCTGCTGTACAAGATGTGGTTTTATTGCTTGAGTAAATTAACACGTTCTCTGGGAGCTGGTATGTAGCTAGTAATCTGGCAAATGCTATTTTTCTTGATAAGTGCTGGTAAAGACCACAAAAAGCAGTTTGCTTTCACCTGAAAGGTCAGCAATATACCTTCACTGCCTGCCTTGGGTGTAGGTCAACTCTCCAGCCCTCTGTCTTAATTTAGTTTGCAGGAATGTAAATTGCCTTTTCCTTCAATAAGATATCACATTGGTCCATTACACTGATGAAAATATGCTGCTTGGATGTAGTGAGCAAGAATTAGAAACCACTCTAGACTTATAATTAAGACATTTGGGTGACAGGGTGAGAAATAAATCTGACAAAAATTCAGAGGCCTTCTATCCTGTTGAAATTTCTAGGGGTCCAGTGGCGAGGCACATGTTGGGATGCCCCCTCACTTTTTAAGGTGAAGCATAAGTTGTTGCTTCTGCCCCCTTCTACAACCAAGGCAACAAATTCCTCATTTAAGTGTGTTACTCTGGACCATTTACTGAGTGATCCAAAAAGTTGCTAGTTTTAAGTGGGGCTGAGAACAAAAAAAGCTTTGCAACAGGTCCAGGCTGCTGTGCAAGCTGCTCTCCTGCTTGGCCATATGATGCAGCAGATCCAATGGTGCCTGAAGTGGCAGTGGCAGGTAGGGGTGCTGTTAGGAGCCTTTGGCAGTTCCCTATGGGTGAACTGCAGTGCAGGCCTTTAGGATTTTGGAGCAAAGCAACTATAGTTGACCCTTGAACAATGCAGGGGTTAAGGGTGTTGATCCTCTGCACAGTTGAAGATCCCTGTGTATCTATACAGTTGGCTCTGTGTATCCATGGATCTGCATGGATTCAACTAACATCTGCATCGTGGATTCAAATAACCACAGATCATGTAGTACTCTAATACTGATATGTATGTATTGAAAAAAATCCACATATAAGTAGACCCAAGCAGTTCAAACCCATGTTGCTCTAGAGTTAACTGTACTCTCTTTTTGAGGAAGAGCCCTTGGCTGGCTACTGGACCTTAGTGGAGGCTGAACCATGGGCCACCAAGTTCCCATGCAACCTGAGCTGTCCATCACGAACTGGGTGTTATCTGTCCCACCAACACATGAAGGTGGGTGTGCACAGCAACACTCCATCATCAAATAGAAGTGGAATATATGTGATTGGGCTTCAGCAGTTCCTGAAAGGACAAGTGAATTACACGAAGAATTGGCCCAAATGCCCATGGTCCCCACACCTGCTACACTGCCTTCTCTCTCCCAGCCTGTACCTATGACTGTATGGGGAGCTCCCTCTGATCAGCTGACAGAGAGAGAAGACTGGAGCCTGGTTTAGAGATGACTCTGCAAGCTATGTAGGCATCATCTGAAAGTGGAGAGCTATAACACTATAGCCCCTTTCTGGGACATCCCTGAAGGAGTGTGAATTCCTTATAGTAAATCTCTTAATGTGTTTGGGGGTGTGTGTGTGTGTGTGTCTCCAATTGGTTCTGGAGAACCCAAACTAATACAGACCCCATAGGAGTGAGTTGCAATTAGATTTCCAATTGACCAATAGGGGAATTGGCAAGTTGATGAGAAAAATATTATTGAGTAAGTAGGATCTCTATGGTCCTTTAAATCATACCACCTAACGTAGAGGGTTGGCCTTGCTTTAGTCAATTAAAAAAAAACACTGACTAATTCAATCAAAGATGCCCAGATATTTAGTGAGTCTTTCAGAAGATTCAGGATACAAGGAGGATTTCTTATTTACAACTCAGAATCTAACATTTACTCCCAAGTTTTAATTTGTTGTATTGCATCTCTAGTCACAGAAAATAGTTATACAGCCAACTGGAATCAGTACTAGAATGGGGATCAGCTAACGTAATTAGATACAATTTTGGTTTTAGCAATAACTCTGTGAAGGAATTAAGGCAAAATGTTGATGTCTATTTAATTTTAGTGGTCATAAAAATGTGTCCTATATTATTTTTCATACCTGTTAGTTTGAATAGTTTCATTATGAAAAATTAAAGGAGAAATAATTATGCTTCCCTCACAAGCCCTAAATGTCTCCACTGGCAATGTCTGAGAATGCAATATCGTGTCTTCCCAGAATAGTCTCTTCCTTTTATCCTCAGAATTGCATTATTTAATTACTGTATTTTTTAACTAAAATATTTTTAAACTAATTAGACACTGTTTTAACTATTTTTCCAGATGTCTTCCTTGCTTACCAGCCAAATTTAGGAAGTGATGGCAAACAAGCTTGGCAGGAGCTGCATGTGTAACTGTTTTCTGGGCACTGTGTAATACCAATATTGTCATTTTAAATGTACTTTACTGTTCTCCTGGGGTTTTACACCCTCTGCGCCATTTCCATTACTGGTGATTCTGTGCCTCTTCCTGCTCATTTAAGCTGAGACCCCTTAATGTGCCCAAACTCTTAAACCAAAGAGAATATTTATTTTGAATATTATTTACTTAGATAAAGAAATATCTACTTATGTATCTCAAGACGTATCTCAATTTACTGAAAAAAAAATTCTCCACTTTCAGGAAATGGGTAGTTGCTTACATTTATGTTATAGATGGACCAACAGAAGTACAGGAGTTTAAATCCCAATTAAGATAATAAAAAAAAACTAATTGTAGCTAACATTTATTGAAAACTCACTATGTTGCTTAGCTAAGTGCTTTTTAATTTAATCCTTTTAACAACCCCATTAGATGTGCATTATTACCATATCCATTTCACAGATGATAAGACCAAGGCACAGGGAGGTTACGTAACTTGCTCACATAGTTATGTGGATCAAGCAGAATTCACTTTTTAAATTCTGTTCTGCATGAGACTGACTTAATCATCATGCCTAGACTTGAATGCATTTGTTTAAAAGGTTAGATTACTGCCAGAGGTTCCTAACTCTTCCTACAGGACTGACACAGTGTCTAGAACAGCATCAGTACCTTTTACTCTTCATTCTCACCTCAAGGAAATGTGGGTGTGCTCTTAAATGCCAGACGTCATGCTTTTGCTCTCAGGCTTGGCCCCCTGTGGGTGCTGACCCTCTGCCATGAGCCTTCAATCTTCAGTCTTGCTGGACCTAGCCATGGTGGTTTATAGAGCGGATGTCACACAGGGAGCTTCGCAAAGCCTTTCACAGGCATACAAGTGACTCTGATCTGAACACACACTTTTGCATGTAGTTAAGATTCAGGGATTTCTTGGTTTGTTTCAGGCAGACAACTCTCCTGAGACCATTAGAACGAAACCGTACATTTGGGCAGTGCTTTGTGATTTTCAAAGTCCCTTATCGTATAGAATCTCACTTGACCCTCTTAGGCAGGCAGGAGCAGTATTATCATTAACTCCATTTTTTACATTTTTACAGAAACCTGAGGTTCAAAGAGGATACGTGATTTGCCAAGCTCACAAAGATGCAGGATTTCAAATACAGAGTCAAAGCAAGTCAGCCCTAGACACCGGTTAGCCTGTTTAAAACAACAAAGCTAGTTGTCGTCTGTAGACATGACCAAATGATGAATTTGAAAAAAACAAAACAAAACCCAAAACCATGATAAAAGCAATACTGCTTTCCGACATCTCTGTTTGTCTTCCTACTTCCAAATCTCACTCACTACCGTCTGGTCAAAAGCCAACCATGGGATTTCCCTGGTGGCGCAGTGGTTAAGAATCCGCCTGCCAATGCAGGGGACATGGGTTTGAGACCTGGTCCAGGAAGATCCCACATGCTGCAGAGCAACTAAGTCCGTGCACCGCAACTACTGAGCCTGTGCTCTAGAGCCTGTGAGCCACAACTACTGAAGCCCGCGTGCCTAGAGCCCGTGCTCCACAGCGAGAGAAGCCACCACAATGAGAAGCCCGTGCACCGCAATGAAGAGTAGCCCCCACTCGCCACAACTAGAGAAAGCCTGCATGCAGCAACGAAGACACAATGCAGCCAAAAATAAATAAATAAAATAAATTTATATATAAAAACAAAGAAGCCAACCATGCTGAAGGAACCCAATCAGTAAAGATGGATAATTATGATGGGGGTGTGGTTCATACCACATGTTTCCAGTCCCCATGAGCCCCTAAATTCTGTCATCTAAACGTGTTCTTGGTTCCCTCTAACTAACATGTTTATGTTTAAAAGTAAGAGCCTGTAAAAATCTGCGGTAGCTTTTTAATATTCTTTATGATGTTTCTTTTTAGTAACTGTCATTTTTATTTTGACCAGCTTCAAAGACGACTTGAATTTTCTGCTCTTTTAGTATGAAAGTAAGCCTGGTGTTTTTTTCTGTAGCTGTAGCAACAATGGTAAACATTGCTTTATGCGTCAGGGATGTTCTTGAAAGTTATCTGTAAACTGAATCACCAAAAATGTGATTTGAGGCTCTTAAAGTGAAGATTTCTTTTATATGAAATATCACTTACTGATGTTTGTGAGTTTATAATTTCAGAGTCAGTTTTATCAAATCAGAGTAGACCCTGGAATTTCTGTGTGTATGACAGCGTGTGTGTGTGTGTGTGTGTGTGTGTGTGTGTGTGTACATGTGTAATTTGTAAGTACATATCGATAAAATATTTTTCACTCATTACTCTGTGGCCAGCATTCTTAAGTTGTAAGTTTGTACTACTGCAGTAGTTATAATATGAATGAGCATGATTTTAAAAGACTTAACCAAATACAGCTCGGATAGCCATTAAGAAAATTAATATACATGCTTATCACTGTCACTGGAATCAGAGGAACTGACCATTTTTCTCACTTGCCTTAATAGGAGAAACCTTTTCATTTCTCTTTATTCCATTGCTAAGAAGGTAATTCTTTGGAAAGTCGGATTATTAGAAAGGCGAGGGAGGTAAAAGGATTGTCCTTATGAAACAAAGTGAAAGCCATTATTTTGATTGAGAATTGTCAGTCAAAGGTTTAAGAATCTTATTTGATAGGGTAGAATTTTTCTTACGGATTAAAAAAAAAAGGATAGTTTCTGCATTTACATTGCCAAAACCCAGGTTATTTGAGTATTTAGTTATTGATAATTTGTACAGATAGCTGAAAATAACAGAATTGTGTTTACTGAGAGACATTTCAGAACCTTGAAGGATGAAGGAGGTGGGTGGTAAATCCCAGTAGGAAAATAATTATTTCCCCCCAGTAAAGTCCATTTAATTCTTATGGTCTTTTGTGGCCATTTTGAAATAATTCACAGGCTCCCTGGAGACTGACAATCCTGATAGCTTCATCTGGCAGTGGAGCAGTCTTGAAACCAGTTCTGCATGGCCCAGTAGCTTCGACAGCTGAATAATTGAGTGGAAAAATCCATTATTGGAGGAATTTGATCTTCCTGCTATTTGCTTTCCTGAGAAGTTAAAAAATATATATATCATAGTGACAGACAGAGTTTTTTTCTGTTATCCTGGTGGAGCTTATTTCAGAGCTCCTGCCAACTTAGGTAGATTCAAATTAGACATTTAAGCATTTTAAGTCATAAAAACCTTAAAATTAAATCATCAGGACTTACACAGATTTCAAAAATGGTAACTGTTATATTTAAGTATGTATTTAAAAATCTATAAGAGGTAAGCTGATCAACACAGTACATGCTAATGAATACTTGCTGAAGGAATGAACAAACTGATTTAGCGTCCAAGTCCCACTTGAGAAGCTTGTCTTAGAAATTCAGAATTTTGTCCAAATGCATCAATGCAAAAAATGAGGAAATGTCTAAGGGTCTGAATACAAGAAATTTTATTCAGCAAATCTTCAGCATCTATGTACAAGGCACTGTGGGGCTATGAAGGTGAAAGATATCTGTCTGTCTTCACACTGAGATGGGAGAGACAACCCAAATTACAAGTAATTTCAATGCAATGTGGAGGTCTCGCTGTAGACACAGCAAGTATCATGGAAGGGTAAGGGTGTGTTAATTCTAACTTGGGGACATCAGCGAAGGTTGTGCAAATCCTGAGCCTGGCCTGACAGCTTCTACGAGTTATAATTTATTTAAAGGTTGGTTTTGTGAAAAACTCTCTTCAAGTAAGTTCCAGAACTTGCTTTCTGCTCCAACACAGACCATGAGTAGCAGAGCTGAGTATAATGACTATTGTCAAAGGAGTCATATTCCCAGGATATGTTTCACAGTTTTTTACAAGGAGAGAATGGAATAATTTGAAAAATCTCCCCAAAGGTCATCAAATCCTTTACCCCATCCCCGATCTTTTATGTTATAGTTTAAAGTTTCTTTTTCACTTTTATACAAACATAAACTAGGTTTCCATTACTGTAAGTCCTAGACGAATGTATTTCAGTGATTGGTTTGTATGAAACACTTCTACTGACATCATTCTAAAGGCACCATTGCTTCTGTGTCCTTGAGATTTAATTATGCGGAACTTCACCACTCAGCCTTCCTCTGTAATAAAAACTGAAGAGAAACATAGTTGCCAGTCACGTTATATGTAAAAATTACAGGACACTGGGTATAGACATGTCAAGCAAGGACTCGTGAGCCAAGCTGCTTTCCAGAATCTTCTAGCTCCCACCGGCTCCACTAGCTGCCTTGTCTCCTGCTCATTTATTAAGTTCCATTCAGAGGGCAAGGAAAGAAAAGAATCTGGGTCCTTAACAAAGACAAACTGCTTACAGAAGAATAAACCTCCGATGTGAATGCTTTTCAGTTTTTAAAAAAATGATATTTTGAAAGTCAACTATCATGTGAGTCAGGGGCTCTCTGTGTGTAGGTTCCCACCCTTGTTGAAGATGGAATGAGTTCTCCTATGGGTGGGGGGAGCCATGGAACCAGGTGCAGGGCAGTCGTGATTCCAGGTCATGTGGACCACAGCCAGCTCCAGGCATTGGCATAGAGAATGGCTTGTGACAACCAGGCTTGCCGGGTGCTCTTGGCATTCTGGCCCGAGCTGGGAGTTGAGTAGTCTGAGCTCATGCTTGATGCCTTTGTGGGATGAGGGAGAGCAGTGCCAGTGCCAGCTGTAGGCAAGAAAATGCCCAGGACCCGACTCTAGCTCTCCGCATGGGGTGGCTGCTTTTTGCCATTCATTCTTGGCCTGAATACCACTCAGAGAAGACTTCTCGACCACCCTAACCAGCAGTCACTCTCTCTCCCCAATGTCTATCTCATCATCCTGTTTAATTTCATTCAAAGAACTTGTCACTGTCTGGAAAATATGCTTCATGAGTGTAGAGGCCTCATAGATTTTGTTCACTACTGTATTTTCAGCACCTAGAGCACACTTGGCACACGTTAAGTACTCAATAAATTTGTGTTGAAAGGACAAAATTAAGTTGGATCTTAAAAAAAAAAGACTATTACAAGAGTTAAGAGATACAGTTTAGTTGCTAATATGGAAGGGAAGAGTCTTAAACCACCCTTTCTCCTGAATGCCCCTCTCCTCACCATCTGCTTTTACCAACTGTTTCTGATATATCTCCTAGGGGACCAAATCCTTCATGAAAAATCTCTGTGGTGTAAGAAGAGAGATTATCAATGAGCGTGTGCTCCGCTTGTAAATGGATTGGAGATGGAAAAAAAATGAGAACCTCTGGCTTAATGGAAAGAACATTAGAAAAGGAATTTCAGAACTGACTCTACAGCTGGTAAATGGAGACCTGGGTAATTAATTGGTTTACTCTTCCAGCAAATATGAATAGTGGTCCCTACCTCACAGACTGTTATGATTTAGATAAGACATTATATATGAATACACTCAGCACAGTGCCTGGTCCAAACTAGCTGCTTGATACCTCTTAGCTGGAGGGGAATATGCATGAACTTGGGTAGCTACATCCCCTCTTACGTACCTCAGTTTCCTTATCTGTAAAAGAGTAGTAACTGCAACTCACGGGGAAACTGTGAAGAATGAATGAAATAACAATACAGCCCCTTATGAACTATAGAGTGCGTTCAGGCATGAGGCTCTCTATTCCTGGTTTCACAATGAGCTAAGTGACTACATCAGTCTTTGGTGCCTCTAAATCTTTATCAGTAAAAAGAGGATTTTATGTGCATTATCTACTTCTTCACTGTGAGGATAAAATGAGATAATAGTTTGGAAAATGGTAAAAGTGAAAAGCATCATGAAATATGAGTTTTTTGTCATCACCACCATCAAAATCAAAATGATGCCTTCAATGGCTCTGGTAACAGCGTGATTGAACAATAAGGTCCTATTAGAACCTGCATGACAATAATCTTTCAGTCATAGATCAGCTTGGTGACATGGAAAGTATACAGAATGAAAGACAGTTCCTTATGCTTTTGAAGGTTTGTATTCCCCACAGAACAGAGCTCAATATCTCAATAAATATTTGTTGAATGGAAAGAATGAGGGTTAATTCTCAAAAGTAGCCAGCTCAGAAAGTATTCAAATAGTGAAGTAATGGTATGGTGATAAAATCTACTGAACAATTCTTCTTCTGTGAATTCAGATACCTTCCTTTTCCCTCACTCCCCAACAGTAACTGTGAGTCAGTGGGCCAGGAGTTACAATTACAAGGGTTAAACACAAAATAAAAGAGTGGAGAGGAAGAATGGGCTCATTACCCTACACAGACATCAGGCCAAGGGCAAAGATGCTTAAGTCCTTATCTGAGACTCCTGGCATAGGATAAGGAGTCTACAAGCCTGGCCGGGGCCAGATCCAAAGGGCCAATGCCACAGTGCTCCCTGGGCTGTAGTTTTAGGGCCAGGGAAGCTCTGGGTGGTGTCTGGGTTTAAGAGGTCTAGGGCTTTTTACAAAACTTTAAGCTAGTGCAGCTCAGGACTGCCTGCATAGCCAGACTTTGGTTATCCAGTGGTCTCACATCAGCCATTGCTGATGTTTGGCTGGGAGAGGCACTTTGGTTGACTGAATGGGAAAACAAGAGACCAGGTCCCTGGCCCTTCCACACTACTGCTGCAAGGAAGGGAAGCCTGGGGTAGGTCCTCTGTGATGCTTCCTTAATACCTGGTGCACATCGGCGTCACAGACCTTCTTCAGTGTATTCAAGTATTAAATTTCTGATGTCTCCCTCATTAGACAGTGATATGTGCTTGGTTCATCCTCATATCCCCACTGCTGTACATACTCTCTGGCATAGAAAAGGTTCTTTACTGGTTGAATGAATGAGGAAGGGAATGGATAAAACATGTGATGGGTTCTTTTACTCTCAAAGCCTAATGCTGCTCTCCCTCTAAAGAGAGGACAGAGGATTCATTGACCAATTAAGGACCATCTAACATCATTACTCTGTCCTACTACTTCTACCCCCATTACAGCCAGTCCAAGAACTTCAGTTACACTTACAAGAAACAGTGTATTTCCAAAATAGAACTTGAAAGCCAAGTTTCATTCCAAAGAAAATGAAAAGAAAGTAAATATAAAACACTTCTGTGACAGAAACCAACTATCAGTGGTGATAATAGTGATTCTACATGTATGGGTTTAAAAATCACATAAACTACAAGAAATCTACAGAAATCACTCTCATTTATTGGGTGGCTAATTCTCAACTTGTGATCACTCAAATGGGAGCAAGAGCAGAGTTTTCTCTTCTACTCTCTTTAAAAATAATAAGTGGACACAGTTGGGAGATATTTATCTATTAAAGAAAAGCACAGCCTTCAAGTCCTTTAGAAGCATTCACATACATGCAAAAGGGGCAATCACAATGCTAGCAGAAGCCAGTATTGTCAATATACAAAGCAATTTTATATATTGATTGAAAGAGGACAAATTCTAGTCAGAATTTTAGCAAAGATAATGCCAGTTCCTTAAAAATTCAGTCTATTTCAGACTTTAATTAATTAAGATTGTACTTCCTCTGAATTAATGCAAGTAAGTAACCAGATTTTATTTTCTTCCACATATCTCAATACAGGCAGGTTCTACTTGTCTATTTATATAGTGGAGTAAAGTAGAGTAGACTTGAATAACCTAATGAGAATAATAAGCATTTAATTTCTTCTGGTACGACTGTATTATCGGAAGCCTGCAAACTACCTTTAATCAAGGGAGATCAATTTAAAGATGCATCTGCAAGTCTTAACTAAAGTGTTTAACAATTCAGTTGTATCGAAGCTTGAAGTGTAAAGAGTGGAAGTGGAAACTTCATTTTGCAGTTAACTCTAAAGGCAGCTTTAATGAATATTCACAAAAAGAATGAGTTGAATTAAATAGTGTGCAAAAGATACAAAGAAAGAACAATTACTCATAAAGAAGTTTAAATGGAAAGAAATGCCTTAACATGCTAAATATATAAATTAATAAAAGAATGTTACTCCCGTTAAGCACAGTATTACTGGCTGTGACATCTTATACATCCACTTATCATGCTACAGCTTTGTGACTTAGACTCTGCATGAATTTAGGTGGGCAGATGACTATAGCTGCTTTCAGGAAGGATAGAAGAGATAGTGTTTGTGAGTTCCTATAATTCAACCAACATTGCTATTCAGCACTCAGATATGGGTTAGACGTTGGGATTGATGTTGGGTATAAAGTACATGAACAAGATAGGGTCACTAATTCCCTCAAGGAGCTTATGGTCACTTGGGGAGGATGGACATATAAAAAAGTAACAATTTAGAGCTCATTAGTCACTCCAATAAAGAGTACAAAGGCCTAGCCACTCATCTTCTGGCAATGAATGTGGGATGCTATTAGAATGAAAGCTGGCCAAGTCTACAAGTGTAAATCTTAACGTATCATTAGGTATCTGCATGCAACCTCCGCTCTACAAGAGTAGATCCTATGATTACCAAGGCAGGTATGAAGTACACTGAGGAGCTTTGTGTCACTAGCTGTTTTGTTATTCATGTGTCTTTAATCTATCTTGAAACAAACAGATCTGAACAGAGTGATTTTTATTTCCTAACCTTTGATAAGATCCAAAAAGATGCAGGATTACTATCATTATTTCTACTTCACGTTGGACAAAGAAACCTGAAAAGTGCTCACTTAGACTTGTAGCCACCCACCAATCACATTGAGATTGAAATCACAAATGGAGGAAACTACTACTTCATGAAGATACTGTTGCTTCTGAGGAGAACCTGTGTGATCTGTCTCAACCAATCAGTTCTAAGTATTTAAATGTGTCATGGGCTCACCTTGGAACTGGAGTTCACAGTGGAGGTCTTCATTGGCACCTCTCGACTAAACACATGTTTATGAGCCCTGAGAAGGTCCTAGGCAGGGAGACTGCACCCCATGTGATGAAAATTAAAGAAGCAATATGAAGTTTGGGCACTGCCACCAAAGCTGGATAGAGAGCTCTTGCCTGCAGCAACAGGGGAGCCTAGGAAAGGCTTGCTGCAGACCATCCTCAGAAGCACCACGTAAATAACTGTCCTCATGTCTGATGTTATCTTCATGTGTGCTTGCAGAGGATGTTTGAAGCAGATTTCACAAGAGGAAGGGGCATTTGGCGGGAGTACTCCATCCAAAGACTATTAGAAAACGTCAGGTTCTATCAAAGCAGTTCGTATCATTCAGCATTCAGCAATCCTGATTGTTTACACAATAGGGAGTCATATGACGCGCCTCAGGACTCCCTGCTACTTATTCTAACATTCCTAGTTGGAATATTGTAATCACAATATTATAAATACAACTGAATTACAAAATAAAGTTTACATTTTCACTCTTTATACTTTATTATTCCTACTTATGTCCTAACCAGATCCTAGTAAGTGTAAAAACAAGAAAGGATTCCCATTAACACAAACTTATAGTCTGGTGGGGAAGATGGGCTTCCCCTCCCTTCAAATTACAGAAAAACTTTCAAAATTTTAACGGTGCTCAATGTTTTTAAGGAGAGTTGTGGAGGGTTATAAGAGCCTCCATCAGGAATCCTAACTTCGTCAAGAGGACTGAGGGAAGTTTTCCCTGATGTTTAGGTAGAGACCTGGAGAATGACTAGATGGAAGTGGGGCTGGGTGTCCAGGCACAGAAAACAGCCCATGGAACAGTGCCCATCACACAGTAGGCTCTCAATAAACATTTGTTTAATTAACGATGGAACAGCATGGGCTGTTTAGCCCTTTGCCAAAGCTGACAAGGTTACCATGAAGCCTTCAAGGTTATGATTATGAGTTTTCATTGCTGGAAGCTATGCTGAGGTCTACGGCAGCTTCAAAGAGAAGTTTCTATTTATTATAAAGCACAACATGGAAGTCCTTTAGGAATTGTTTCACACTACTAAGAATCAGGTTCCAAGAAATTCATGCCACTAGAACAACTTGACCCCAGGAAGTTGGCCAAGAGATTTCTGAAGATGTTCCCTACAAACTGAGAGTATACAAGGGGAAGCTACACCACTGAGTGTGAATTTAGTCATATGTACTGCAGATTACAACAGTCTGAAACTGTGGCAAATGATCCATGTTCAAGGTAGTCCAAAACATAAGATTCCCTTCTCTCCACGTACAGCACATCTTTTTCTACAGTTTAATTTACCAAACCAAGTAGGAAAGATTTGTCAGGATATCAAAGGTACCTCTTACTCAAGTGGGCTTTCTGCACGAGCTTGTTATCTTACGATAACAAGGGTCAAAATAGAAAAAACATTATAAAATAATATTTCTTTTCATTTAATGACTCTTCTTACCCTCATACCACATTTTTTTGAAACATCTTTATTGGAGTATAATTGCTTTACAATGGTGTGTTAGTTTCTGCTTTATAACAAAGTGAAACAGCTATACATATAAATATATCCCCATATCTCCTCCCTCCTGGGTCTCCCTCCCACCCTCCCTATCCCACCCCTCTAGGTGGTCACAAAGCACTGAGCTGATCTCCCTGTGCTATGCGGCTGCTTCCCACTAGCTATATATTTTATATTTGGTAGTACATATAAGTCCATGCCTCTCTCTCACTTCGCCCCAGCTTACCCTTCCCCCTCCCCGTGTCCTCAAGTCTATTCTCTATGTCTGCGTCTTTATTCGTGTCCTGCCCCTAGGTTCTTCAGAAGCCTTTTTTTTTTTTTTTAGATTCCATATATATGTGTTAGCATATGGTATTTGTTTTTCTCTTTCTGACTTACTTCACTCTGTATGACAGACTCTAGGTCCATCCACCTCATTACAAATAACTCAGTTTCGTTTATTTTTATGGCTGAGTAATATTCCACTGTATATATGTGCCACATCTTCTTTATCCATTCATCTGTCAGTGGACACTTAGGTTGGTTCCATGTCCTGGCTATTGTAAACAGAGCTGCAATGAGCATTGTGGTACATGACTCTTTTTGAATTATGGTTTTCTCAGGGTATATGCCCAGTAGTGGGACTGCTGGGTCGTATGGTAGTTCTATTTTTAGTTTTTTAAGGAACCTCCAAACTGTTCTCCATAGTGGCTGTATCAATTTACATTCCTACCAACAGTGCAAGAGGATTCCCTTTTCTCCACACCCTCTCCAGCATTTATTGTTTGTAGATTTTTTGATGATGGCCATTCTGACTGGTGTGAGGTAATACTTAATTGTAGTTTTGATTTGCATTTCTCTAATGATTAGTGATGTTGAGCATCCTTTCATGTGTTTGTTGGCAATCTGTAGATCTTCTTTGGAGAAATGTCTATTTAGACCATCTGCACATTTTTGGATTGGGTTGTTTGTTTTTTTTGATATTGAGCTGCATGAGCTGTTTGTAAATTTTGGAGATTAATCCTTTGTTAGTTGCTTCATTTGCAAATATTTTCTCTCATTCTTAGGGTTGTCTTTTCGTCTTGTTTATGGTTCCCTGTGCTGTGCAAAAGCTTTTAAGTTTCATTAGGTCCCATTTGTTTATTTTTGTTTTTATTTCCATTTCTCTAGGAGCTGGGTCAAAAAGGATCTTGCTGTGATTTATGTCATAGACTGTTCTGCCTATGTTTTCCTCTAAGAGTTTGATAGTGTCTGGCCTTACATTTAGGTCTTTAATCCATTTTGAGTTTATTTTTGTGTATGGTGTTAGGGAGTGTTCTAACTTCATTCTTTTACATGTAGCTGTCCAGTTTTTCCAGCACCACTTATTGAAGAGGCTGTCTTTTCTACATTGTACATTCTTGCCTCCTTTATCAAAGATAAGGTGGCAATATGTGCATGGGTTTATCTCTGGGCTTTCTATCCTGTTCCATTGAGCTATATTTCTGTTTTTGTGCCAGTACCATACTGTCTTGATTACTGTAGCTTTGTAGTATAGTCTGAAGTCCGGGAGCCTGATTCCTCCAGCTCCGTTTTTCTTTCTCAAGATTGCTTTGGCTATTCGGGGTCTTTTGTGTTTCCATACAAATTGTGAAATTTTGTGTTCTAGTTCTGTGAAAAATGCCAGTGGTAGTTTGATAGGGATTGCATTGAATCTGTAGATTGCTTTGGGTAGTAGAGTCATTTTCACAATGTTGATTCTTCCAATGCAAGAACATGGTATACCTCTCCATCTATCTGTATCATCTTTAATTTCTTTCATCAGTGTCTTATAATTTTCTGCATACAGGTCTTTTGTCTCCTTAGGCAGGTTTATTCCTAGGTATTTTATTCTTTTTGTTGCAGTGGTAAATGGGAGTGTTTTCTTAATTTCACTTTCAGATTTTTCATCATTAGTGTATAGGAATGCAAGAGATTTCTGTGCATTAATTTTGTATCCTGCTACTTTACAAAACTCATTGATTAGCTCTAGTAGTTTTCTGGTAGCATCTTCAGGGTTCTCTATGTATAGCATCATGTCATCTGCAAACAGTGACAGCTTTACCACTTCTTTTCCGATTTGGATTCCTTTTATTTCTTTTTCTTCTTCGATTGCTGTGGCTAAAACTTCCAAAACAATGTTGAATAATAGTGGTGAGAGTGGACAACCTTGTCTTGTTCCTGATCTTAGTGGAAATTGTTTCAGTTTTTCACCATTGAGAACGATGTTGGCTGTGGGTTTCTCATATACGGCCTTTATTATGTTGAGCTAAGTTCCCTCTATGCCTACTTTCTGGAGGGTTTTTACCATAAATGGGCCTCACACCACATTTTATGAGTTTTACCTTTCTCGAATACTAAGTGAGCCAGTGGCTTATGTAATCAAGTCTGTGTTCTGAGCTTTGCTTGAGGGGATGGTTTCTCTACCTACCAAAACAATAATTAATATGTTAACCTAAAAGTCCATTATGGGCTTCTGAAGGTTTTGAATCCTTAAGTGACAGAGTGATACACAGAACTTTTTGCAAATTCAATCCTGTGAAAAACAGAGTCACCTTTTAAACTATTTAAACTGGTGTATGAGGCTCTGGCTCACTAGTAGACCATTAGGAGTCCTTTTATTCAAGCCTCCTACCCTTCCCTTCATGGCAACTCTCTCTCTCTCTCTTTTTTTAAAAAATTGAAGTATAGTTGATTTACAATGTTGTGTTAGTTTCAGGTGTACAGCAAAGTGACTCAGTTATACATATATATCTATTCTTTTTCAGATTCTTTTCCCTTATAGGTTATTACAAAATATTGTGTATTAATTCCCTGTGCTATACAGTAGGACCTTGTTGGTTATCTATTTTGAATATCATAGTGTGTATATGTTAATGGCAACTCTCAAAATGGAACTGGTCACTGTGGCTATTCCCAGTGCATCTTTTCACTTTTCAGTTGGCACACGAAGATGATGTTGCAACAAATGAGCCTGACTTTGGGAAGGTGGAGGGAAAGGTCAGGCATGGCTACGTGAGAAGGAGTGAGATTACGACTCTTCATGGACCATGTCTGGCTCCAGAGGGACATTTGGGGATGGCCCCAGTGAACATCTTGAGGGCAGGGACCATGAGCTATTTTTGTCTCACTATCTCCAGGGCCTATCGTAGGGCCTGGCACAGGAACACTCACTGAATAAATGAATACATTTGTTGAGCAGGGTGGTGGTGGAGAAGCAATAGGAAGTGAGGCAGCCTCAGAGCTCCCAGGGGAAGGTGATAGAACCAGCAGGAAGCAAGGCCTCTGTAGTCTGTGGTGAGTGTTGTGACCTGCCCTCCATGTCACCCACATGACTTTTGCAATACAATTGCTGAATGTTTAATTTCTGGTAAAAATAAATATTTTAAAACATTTTCCCTTATATTTAAGTCCTCCTTCACACCACCAAAGTAATCTTCATAACTATCAACTCTAATTTTATTACTCCTGCTTAATACCTTCAGGACTCCCAGATGCCTACCAGATAAAGTCCATACCCTTGACAGAGTTTAAGAGAACTTTCATAATTTTGAACATACCTTGTTCCCCAACTTGTCAACCCCCTAGAGACTCAACTCTTTGATTAAACTTAGCTACTTGTAATTTCCACAAGTGGGCCATTTCATGGGGCCCCAGGCTGCTTTTGTACCTGTCTCCTCTGCCTTCTTTCCTTTGCCAAGCAGTCGAACATTCACTCATCTTGTAAGACTCAACTCTGAACACATTTCTAATCTCATCTTTGTGGATGCCCTTGTATACCCTTCTATCATGGCACCCATAACGTGTCACTGCATTTGTTGGTTAACATAGATATCTCTGGATTCCAGACAGAGGCCTCCTGTCTGGGGCCACCTTCATATTCATTTCTGTACCTCAAGTGCATATCACAGTGCCTGTACCATGGTAAGTGCTCAATACAAGCAGACTAAATGAATGAATGAACAGCTCAATGAGCATTTCTCTCTGTATTATTTTTGGCATCACAATAGGAACAATCTCTGTCTCTTTGTTTCATACTCATACATACTAACCTCCTAATTTTATGTCTCTGAACTGGAAAAGAGCATTGATGTCATCTTTCAACAGGGTACATTCAAAAGAAGGGTCTGTTCGACATTTCACATACTCCCAGACGGGCCTACCAGCTCTTTCAGTAGCTTTCCAGTGGACTCATCAGGGGCCTACAGATTGGGTTAGGGTGCTCTGCTAGAAGAGGTTTTTATAAAACACCCCTATATTGCCTGACATATAAAACAGGAGACCCACATCTGTTTACTGAACCAATCACTTTTTTAAAAGTTACTATACCATCTGTTCTGACTGCCTTCTATAAAAATGAAATGAGTAGATAATGCTAATTCTAAAATGTTTAAGATGTTTTCACCCATTGGAAATTTTAATAAAATATTTAAATTAAATTCCCTTAAAAAAACATACCTTTCCAACTTTTAAGAAAGGGATTCTGGGGAAGGGGAGATGAAGAAAATGTAATTTAAGTCATCTCAACTTTCTACTTTGTAATACTTTCTACAATCAATTATTTTTTGAGCAGGAAAGATAATTTATATGCTGTGTTATCTCTTCTTTTGAATATACAGAGGAGAAAGAAAAGATATGTGTACAGATGAAACCAGGGAGGAGAAACTTGTGGGTGGAAGTGGTAGGTGAATTATAAAAGCTGTTTTCAGCACTCTAAAAGATGGAAGAAGCACATGTGAGAAGAAATAATGTTCGATATTCTCTGACTTGCTTTCCTAACCAAGCTTAACTCCTCTTTCTCTTTCCCCATTAGATCTGTCCAATCCTTAAAGTTTCCCTAAGTTCAAATTCGAACACACCTTCTTTTATTTGCTCCTTCCAAATGACCATAAATGAAGTCTATTTTCATGGCTCACCTTCCCCACAATTTATGCATGTTCTGATATCCTAATTCATATTTTCATTCTATTCATTTTTTTAACATCTTTATTGGAGTATAATTGCTTCACAATGGTGTGTTAGTTTCTGCTTTATAACAAAGTGAATCAGCCATATATATACAGATTGACAACAAACACATGAAAGGATGCTCAACATCACTAATCATTAGAGAAATGCAAATCAAAACTACAATGAGGTATCACCTCACACCAGTCAGAATGGCCATCATCAAAAAATCTACAAACAATAAATGCTGGAGAGGGTGTGGAGAAAAGGGAACCCTCTTGCACTGTTGGTGGGAATGTAAATTGATACAGCCACTATGGAGAACAATATGGAGGTTCCTTAAAAAACTAAAAATAGAACTACCATATGACCCAGCAATCCCATTCTATTCATTTTTCACATTAATTCTCAACTGACTGACCCTCTTGATTGGTAATTATTACTGTGGAAGTTTTGAATATCATTAAACTCTTCTCACTGGCTGCATTAACTTTAAGATAATTTGATTAATTCAGCAAGCCACTGGTAGATGCAGATTTAACACCTCGTAGAATTTATGCGTTATCAGTATTTTGCAGCAGCTAGATCTGAAAGATAAATGAAATCCTTCGGGACCAGATTTTTAAAAGGCTGGTTGTTTCCCTGCAAGATTTTAAGTAATTTTGTTAAGCCTTAAAAAGTGCATTCTAAATTGTTTCCCCCAGAATTACAAACAGAACATTCCTCTGCATTCCCCTGCAGTCTTGGTTTAATAACTTTTCATTTCTGTGGTGCGTGTATATTTCCAGGGCTCAGCCAAAGGTTCTTCACTTGGGAGAACACAATGACTTGGAGGCAGCAAAAGTTATCAACTGATAAACTGTAGAACAATGTAACTTGCCAAAACCCTCCTCATGCAAAGGCTTCTGCTCTCTTCATCCCTTATCAGAGACAAAGCCAGGTTAGCGTGTGTGTCTGTGTGTGTGTGTGTGTGTGTGTGTGTGTGTGTTGTTTTTTTCCCCAGTGCCTTATTCCGTTTCCAGCATTAGCTGCATCATATTCAAATACAGTGGCTATGGATTAAAATGATGAGGGAGGTGATGGAGAATGCTGAAGAGCCCCATGAAGATCTTGACAAAAGTAAGACCTGTTCATGGTAAATGTCAACATCTTCTTTTAGAGGAACAAAGAGTTGGTTAAAACATTTTCTCGGGTAGAATCCTTTTAGTCTTAGATATCCCCTCAGGCAAAGTAGTCTCTGTGGGAGTCACCAGGTGCCACAAGAATCTGTGACAGGCCCGTGGTACAAGGGAGGCAGAGGGCAGAAAATAAAAAGAGAAAAGGAAGGACAGGTAGAAGATGACACAAGATTGTTAGTAGCAGAGAGAAGGAGAGAGGATGTGACAGAGGAAAAAGTGCCAATCATGGCAAATGCCTGTGAGGCTCAGGAGCCACTGAGGGACCACAGTGTGATGGAACATAAGGCTTTAGTATAAACATAAAACATAAAACCAAAATAAAATCCAAAAGATGCCACCTACGTTGGTAAGCCTACTCCACATTTCTTAGTTGATTTAGGTTTGTTGAATTCACTGAGCTAGTATGGTGACTTCTGTTTATTCTGTGGACCACTATGACCAGTGAGTTTTTCCTCTTAAGTACTACTATCTAGTGATTCTTTCTTATTTTGATGACTTATGAGTTTTACTATTTCTTTGAAGTGATAATATAAGCATACTCCTTTTAGGAAAATATTCAAGGTTCCATACTAAGAACTCAGTGAGACTTTCTTACCTTGGTTAGTCTTCTAATTTGATAAATAACAACTGAACTCTACTACTGTATAATGGCTTACCAGTTGGTTTACATTTAGATGGTATTTTAGTTAATTGCTAGGAAACAAAATAAAATCATGTCAAAACTTTATTAATAAAGATTTAGTAAATGATCTCTATTTTCTATATAGCTGCTTGACTAAAGGGGGGAAAATGAATGCTTGCAATGATTCGGTTTGGACAAGTCTATTTTGGCACTACTTTAAAACCTCACCTATCCAGATACTCTCTGAAATGGCTCCAGGAGTGCCTGACCAGCTACTCAATGACTTTAAGTCTTTCATCTGGTTTTATTAAAAAATAATATATAATAAATGCAAAAATCCTTAGCAAAATAATCAATCAATGTAATTCATCATATTACAGGCCAAAAATAGACATATACGATAATCTCAATAGATACAAAGAAGCATTTGACAAAATTCAACACCCATTCATAATAAATATTAGCAAAATAAGAATAGAAGAGAACTTTTTTAATCCAGTAAAGAGTATCTATGAAAAACCTACAGCTAACATCATACTCAGTGGAGAAATGTGGAATACTTTCTCTATGATCAGGAACAAAGCAAAGATGTCTATTCTCACTGCTTATATTTTTCTGGAGACTTGCCAGTGCAATAAGCCAAGAAAAATAAATAAAAGGCTTATAGATTGAAAAGAAAGTTTAAAAAAAAGCCTGTTTGTATTTACAAATGGCATAATTATTTAAGTAGAAGATATTAACTAATTTAAAAAATAAATATTATTAAACAACGAATGGATCACTGAAGAAATCAAAGAGGAAATCAAAAAATACCTGGAGATAAATGAAAATGAAAACACAACAATCCCAAATTTATGGCATACAGCAAAAGCAGTTCTAAGTGGGAAGTTTCTTGTGATACAAGCTTTCCTCAGGAAACAAGAAAAATCTAAAATAACAAACTTACCTTATACCTAAAGAAGCTAGAAAAAGAACAACAACAAAAACCCCTAAGGTCAGGAGGAAAGAAGGAAAGAAATCGTAAATATCAGAGCAGAAATAAATGAAATAAAAACTAAAAAATAGAAAAGATCAATGAAACTAAGAGCTGGTTCCTTAAAAAGATAAACAAAATTAATAAACCTTTAGCCAGACTGATCAAGAAAAAAAGAGAGAGGGCCCAAATCAATAAAACAGAAATGAAAAAAGAGAAGTTACAACTGACACCACAGAAATACAAAGAAAAAGAGACTACTAAGAATAACTATATGCCAATAAAATGGACAACCTAGAAGAAATGGACAAATTTGTAGAAAAGTACAATCTTGTAAAACTGAACAAGGAAGAAATAGAAAATATGGACAAATTATCAGTAATTAAATTGAATCAATAATGAAAAAAACTTCCAAAAAACAAAAGTCCAGGACCAGATGGCTTCACAGCTGAATTCTACTGAACATTTAGAGAAGAGTTAACACCTATCCTTCTAAAACTATTCCAAAAAATTGCAGAGAAAGGAATGCTTTTGAATTCATTCTAGGGGGCCAGGATCACCCCGATACCAAAAACAGACAAAGATATTATCATATTAAAAAAAAGAATATTACAGGCCAATATAACTGATGAACATAGATGCAAAAATCCTCAACAAAATGTTAGCAAACTGAATCTAACAATACATCAAAAGGATCATACACAATGATCAAGTGGGATTTATCCCAGGGATGCAAGGATTCTTCAATATACACAAGTCAATCAATGTGATACACCATATTAACAAATTGAAGAATACAAATCATATGATCATCTCAGCAGATGCAGAAAAAGCTTTTGACAAAATTCAACATCCATTTATGATAAAAACTCTCCAGAAAGTGGGTATAGAGAAAATATACCTCAACTATATAAGACAAACCCACAGTGGCCATCGTACTCAATGGTGAAAAGCTGAAAGCATTTCCTCTAAGATCAGGAACAAGACAAGGATGCCCAGTCTTATCACTTTTACTCAACACAGTGTTGGAAGTCCTAGCCACAGCAATCAGAGAAGGAAAAAATAATCATAAAAGGAATCCAAACAGGAAAGGAAGAAGTAAAACTATCACTGTTAGCAGATGATATATTTTACATAGAAAATCCTAAAGACCCACCAAAATGACTACTAGAGCTCATCAATGAATTTGGTAAAGTTGCAGGATACAAAATTAATACACAGAAATCTGCTGCATTTCTATACACCAACAATGAACTATAAGAAAGAGAAATTAAGGAAACAATTTACATTTGTTTGAAATTACATTTGATTGAAACCATTTACCATCACTCAAAAAGAATAAAATACCTAGAAATAAACCTACCTAAGGAGGCAAAAGACCTGTACTCTGAAAACTATAAGACACTGATGAAAAAAATTGAAGATAACAAAAACAGATGAAAGATATACTGTGTTCATGGATTGGAAGACTTAAGATTGTTAAAATGATAATACTACCCGAGACAATCTACAGACTCAATGTAATCCCTATCAAAATACCAAGGTCACTTTTCACAGGACTAGAACAAATAATTTAAAATATTATATGGAGATACAAAGGGCTCTGAACAGCCAAAACAATCTTGAGAAATAAGAATGGAACTGGAGAAATCACACTCCCTGACTTCAGGCTATACCATAAAGCTACAGTAATCAAAACAGTATGGTACTGGCACAAAAACAGACACATGGATCAATGGAACAGAATAGAAAGCCCAGAAATAAATCCATACACTTATGGCCAATTAATCTATGATGAAGGAGGCAAGAATATACAATGGAGAAAAGACAGTCTCTTCAATAAATGGTGCTGGGAAAACTGGACAGCTACATGTAAAACAGTGAAATTAGAACATTCTCTAATACCACATTCAAAAATAAACTCAAAATGGATTAAAGACCTAAATGTAAGATTGTAAACCATAAAACTCCCAGAAGAAAACATAGGTGGAACACTCTTTAACATAAATCACAGCAACATTTTTTTGGATCTGTTTCCTAAAGAAAAGGAAATAAAAGAAAAAATAAACAAATGGGGCCTAATTAAACTTAAAAGCTTTTGCACAGCAAAGGAAATCACTGACAAAATGAAAAGACAACCTACTGAATGGGAGAAAATATCTGCAAATGATATGACCGACAAGGGGTTAATATCCAAAATATATAAACAGCTCATACAATTCAACAGCAAAAAAACAAACAACCTGATTAAAAAATGGGCAGAGGAACTGAATAGACACTTTTCCAAAGAAGACATACAGATGGCCAACAGGCACATGAAAAGATGCTCAACATCGCTAATCATCAGAGAAATGCAAATTAAAACCACAACTAGATATCACCTCACACCTGTCAGGATGGCTATCATCAAAAAGAACACAAATAACAAATGTTGTTGAGAATGTGGAGGAAAGGGAACACTTGTACACTGTTGGTGAGAATGTAAATTGGTGTAGCCACTATGAAAAACAGTATGGAAGTTTCTTTTAAAAACATAAAATAGAACTACCATATGACCCAGCAATTCCACTACTGGGTATTTATCTGAGAAAACAAAAACAAAAAACAAAAACACTAATTAGAAAAGATCCATGCACCCCAATGTTTATAGCAACATTATTTACAACTGCCAAGATATGGAAGCAACCTAAGTGTCCATCAACAGATGAATTGATAAAAAAGTTGTGGTATATATGCACAACAAAATACTACTCAGCCATTAAAAAGAATGAAATTTTGCCATTGCAGCAACATGGATGGACTTGGAGGGTATTACACTAAGTGAAATAGGTCAGACAGAGAAAGACAAATACTGTATGATATCACTTATATATGGAATCTAAAAAATAAAATGAACTAGTGAATATAACAAAAAAAAAACCTGACTCACAAATACAGAGAACTAGTCATTACCAGTGGAGGGGGGAAAGTAGGGGTAGGGGATTAAGAAGTACAAACCACTATTTATAAAATAAATAAACTACAAGGATACAACACAGGGAATATAGCCAATATTTCAGAATAACTACAAATGAAATAGAACCTTTAAAAACTGTGAATCATTATGTTGTACACTCTAAGCTAATATAGTATTGTACATTAACTATACCTCAAAAAATAAAATATTATTAGAATTAATAAGAACTTAGTAAGTTAGTTATAAGGCCAACATACAAAATCCAATAACACTTCTATATATTAGCAATGAAAAATGAAATTAAATAACATTTCTATTAATATTAGTGTCAAAAAACACAAAATAAATTTTAAAAAAGGATTTGAAAAGAGGAATAAATTTTTAAAAGATGTAGAAACCTCTCTAGTAAAAACTACAAGGCACTATCAAGAGAAATTAAAGAAGACTAAACAAATGGGAGACATACTATGTGTTTGGATTGGAAGACTCAGTGTAGTTAAGATACCAATTTCCTGAAACTGGTTATAGATTTAATGTAGTTCTGATAATAATCCCATCAAGGCCTTCTTTGGTAAAAATGAACAAGATAATTTAAAATTTTACATGGACATGAAAAGTATCTAGAACATCCAAAGCAATCTGAAAAAGAGGAACAAAGTTAAAGGACGTCAATACTCTACTTTAAAACCTACTATCGAGCTACATTAATCAAGACAGTGTAGCATTTGGCATCAGAATAGACAAATAGATCAATGGAACAGAATACAGAGCCCATATACAGACCCACACCTATATGGTTATTTGCTTTTTGATAAATGTACCAAGATAATTCAATAAGAAAAAGAAAGTCTTTTCAACAAATGAGGCTGGAACAACTGGATATCTATATGGAAAAAGTAAACTTCATCATACACAGAAATTAATTTGAGATGGATCATAGACTCAAATATAAAAGCTAAAACTATAACTTCAAACATAAAAGCTAAAACTATAAATCTTCTAGAAGGAGAGATAGGAGAATATCTTTATAAGCTGAAGGTAGGAAAGGTTTCTTAGACAGGACACAGCAAATATGCATGAAATTTTAAAAACTGATAAATTCATCTTCATCAAAATTAAACACTTCTGTTCATCAAAAGACACTGTTAAGAAAATGAAGATGCCAGCCACACAATGGGAGAAAATATTTATAAAACATGTGTAAGACAAAGAACTTACACCTAGATCATAAAAAGACTTCTACTCAAAAATAAATGGCAAACAAATCAATAAAAACGGGAAAATATTTGAATGAAAACTTCACAGAGGAAGATATAAGAATGGCCAATAAGCACATGAAAAAGTGCTCAACATCATCAGGCTTTGGGGATTTTCAAACTAAACCACAGTAAGATATCACTACACATCCCTCAGAATGGCTAAAACTAAAAAGACTGATGATTTCAAATATCAGTAAAGATGTAGAGCTCTCATACCTTGCTGATGGGAGTGTGCAATGGTCCAACCACTTTGGAAGACATTCTGGCAGCTTCTTATAAAACTAAACACGCACCTACCCTGTGACCCAGCAATTCCATTCTTAGTTTCTTACACAAGGGAAATGAAACATATCCACAAAAAGATGTACAAGAACGTTCATCACAATCGCAATCTTCATTCACTGGAAATAACTGAAATGCCCATGAGCAGGAGAGTGGGTAAACAAACATTCATACATAGGAATGCTACTCAACATAAAAAGAACTAGGGTACATGCAACAACATGAATGGATCTCAAAAATATTATGCTGAGTGAAAGAAGCCTTACACAAAAGAGTTCATTCAATTTATATGAAGATTTAGAACAGGCAAAATTAATCTGTTGTGGAAAAAGTCAGAACAGTGGATGCTTCGGACGATAGAAGTTAGGACTGACTGGGAAGAGTATAGGTGAACTTCCTGGGTTGATAGGAATGTTCTACATTTTTATAGGTGTTCGAGTTACAGGGGGCATGCATTTGAATGATATGCTTAAGATTTGTACTTTATAATGAAATATTAAACTCTAGTTAATGATAGGCATGCTGAACTGTGTAGGTGTTTAAAGTCACTGATGCTTGCAACTCACCTTGAAATATCTAAAAAGTAAGATGGATTGATGGATGGATAGATGGAAAGATATATGATAAAGCACAAACTTGTTAACAATTCTAGAATATAGGTGGCAAGTACATGGGTGATTACTGCACAATTCTTCCAACTTTTCTTATGTTTGAAAATTTTCATAATAATGTGTTTGGGAAAAAGAAAAAAATAAGATATACTGCAGTTGTCACCTGTGACAGACTGTGCTCCTGGGCGTCACAAAATAGTCACCGATAATTTGCATATGTCAGCACTTCAGAGGGAACATGACTGGTCAGCTGAAAGAAGTTTATTAAGCATGAAAAGATTCTCAGAACTTATTTTGACTAAAGATGAGTGAGTGTTTTAATTTCTATAAATCTTCTGGGAGTCTTTGCCAGTATACCCCTGGGTATCTCACCTTTCAATTTAGGACTGAATGTTGAAAGGTCTTATACTTATAGCACAGAATCTAACATCAAGAGTTAACTATTTAAGTAAGTACCTCATTACAAAAAGCTGAGTTTTCAGTTGTAAATCTTGCAACTAAATAGTAAAAAGACTTAACTCTGAACCCCCAAGAGCTATAACATGCCCTATAAGCAAGCTCTAGCTCTAACTTCAGTTACACAGTCAGCTTCAGGAGGCTGGAAGGGCTGTCTTAACTTGCTACTGGGTCCCCATTGTGAGCAGAATTCCCTGAACATGGTAGGTGTTCAGTAAACATTTATTGTATTGAATGGGTGGATAATATTATGGGTTGGCCTCAGCTTTTTCACTGGCGTTCTAATCTGGTCTAATTCAGTAGTAACTACTGAATGGAGTAATTTAGGTATCTATAAAATACTAAAAGTAAGCGCACAATAATGACAACAAGGGCTAAAGCTGACTGGCTGACTTACTTGGGCCTCTAGAATACGGGGAAAAGATAAGCATAAGCTAAGACCAGGCAACGTAGTTCAGCCCAGTAGACCTCTCAGATGCTTCTAAAATGCATTATTACATGCTCAAATAGTTGGCCAAAAAAAGAGGATGCTTCAGGACACTGGTGGCAGGGCTCTAAATTCAAATTAGGAGACTCAAAATGTAATTCTACTTTAAGCTCAGGAGTAGCCAAGTATGGTCTTTGAGTGACCACTCTTAGTTGTATCTCAGTTTGTCTTTGACTTTACCTGCTGATCTGCCCATCTATCAATTCTAAATCTTTTCAGGGACATACCTAAATGTGGAGTGAGAAGGATAAGGTACAGAGTGGTCCCTACTGATGGTACTGCCAAGCAGCACCCATCATTCCAGAGGTGGGGGTACTGATGGGCAGGGTCCAAGAACATACGCTAAGCATTGGACACCAGGAGAGCTGAAGCAAGGTTAGCAGTGCAAAATAGGAGATTATAATACAATGTGATTTGGTATGATATAATGTAATATAATACAATACAATATCAACTTTTAAGGCTTTAAAATATTTTCAGATGCTTTATTTGATCCTCAGAACATTTTTGCCTGGATGCTTTGAGGCCTGGAACACACAGGTAAAAGCAGGGGCTACCCCTGGCTGGAGAGCGGGAGTGTGGCTATGGCAACCAAAGGCAGAATCGGTCTGTGAAAGATGAGAAATCCCAGTGTTCAAATGTCCCATGAAATGGGCTCATCACAAGGCAGCTCCATGAAGGCCTCTCAGTAGGGGGACTCACTAGGAGTTATCCATGCCTGGAGGAAGCCTTTTTAGAACAAGTCTATAATACTGTGAATCTTCAAACATAAATCACAGCGACTCTTTCTGAAACCTCTTTCCTGGAAAAGCTAACTGCCTATAACTTTTCTTGACACCTGAGACACAAACAACCAATGTTAAGTGACTTAGAAAAATGCCTTAAATAATTGTCCTTTATTGCATTTCTTTATCTGAGGTACCATTCTTCCTGACATTCTTTATATACGCCACAATAGAAGATGATAAGCCGACAGAATTTCCTTCCAGAATTTCTTTCTGTTTTTCCATAAAGAAACAGACCCAAATGTATTTTTCTCACTTCACCATGGTTGAGGGGAAAAAGAGAGTCTGTATTACTGTGGAAAAGCTTTAAGTATTTATTAAAGATGTCAGAATGCATTAGGGGCCTTGGGACAGAACGGGCACAGTGATGGCTTTCTAGAAAATACAAGGTGATAATGAGAGTGACCACTCACAGAAACCACAGCTCAACATGCCTCACATTATGCAGAATAAACTCCACCTCCAACTTCCCATTAGCATTTATGGAAGGCATAGTCCATGAAACCTGAGAACTTCTAGCAAAACAGTGAATATCAGAAGGAGAGTAGAGGAAACCATCTGTAGGTTTAAGAACCTAGATATGAAATAATTCACTTTGCGTGCATACATGTCCACTTACACACACATATACACACATGTACCCATACATTTACATATATACATTTACAAATATACAAACAATATATATTCATATTTATATATACATACTGCTGGAATTTAAACCACCTTAGCCAATTCTCCCTAGTGTGGAACACGATATGTTTTAAAACAAAGTATAATTGACTAGATTTTTTAAACTATTCCAAATTAAATAAACTCTTGAACAAGTTTTAAAAGCTATATTAAAGGTGAGATAGTACAAATCAGATTTACATTGGATTGAAACCTATTTGAGCGTGGACCCAAGAGAAGGTATGTAGCTACTTTGCCTGTATCCTACTTCCCTTACCTCCCCCATCCCTAGCCTGGAGAATACTTCCCAAGGTCTTAGAAAGACTTCCCAAATACTTAGAAAGACCCTCTAAGTACTTATGAAAATCCCATCTACTTTGGCTATCGAATTTTAGTTGTCCCTAGAAATACTTTCACAAAACTACATTTTAATATCATGATCACTAGTATCCCTTCTCTAGGCACTTAGGTTACTACTACCTTGGCTCTGCCATGTAAGTTATCACTCTTTACCTGCTCAGCTTTCTATCTTGTGAAAATATGTTGAAATCTTTAAACTACTGAGGTGGTCTTTCTAGCGTTTTTGCACAGAGTGGGTAGGTAGTAGTTGTACTATTTTATTCCTGCACTGTCATTTTATTAGGGTTTTGGGGCAACTGCCATGTTTAACTGGTATCCTACCTATGTTTTTAGAAAACCTAGAGTCAAATTTGCAGTTGCATTGCAGCAGCTAGCCTTAGCCTAGGTTTTTTCACTTCTAATTATTTTGCATCTATTTTTAAAAAATCCTTATTATAATTATCCTAAGGTACTTTACTTCATCCAATCTAAGATTGTAAAACAATATTATTCTACGAACCACTAAGAAAGAAAAAAAAAAACACTGCCAATTAACCTAAGAAACAGTGCTAAGATCTGTTAATATTACAACACACATTGATTTCAGAGAGAGAAAAATGAGAAAAAATGCATTCTTAGAGTTGATAAAATATGGTATCTGTCTTGTATTATTTGCTCCTCAAATCCTGTTTGGAGGCAGGTGGAATGTTTATAATAAATGAGTGAATAAGCCTCCACACTGCACTGAGCTTCCCACTTTGGTTGGGTGAGCTATTGACAAAAAGGGCAGGTTGACTACACCTCTGGCCCTTGTGTTGGTACCCTGGTCACACAAGAGACACGCTCACAGACTGGCGATTCTGAGATATACATAGTAAAAAGCTTTCTTCTCTGACATCTGTATCTTTAAATCCCACAGCAATTATAGACCTTGCAAATGATACCCACACAATAAAGATTTGTGGAATTAATCTCCAAATAACTTAAATGATGAACTTACAGAAGAAAGGCTTTATGCGAACCTTTACTGGCTACTTTTTTATAAGATGCCCAATTAAACCATCAATTAAATTTAAGGTATGTTTTGATATCATTTAATGAGACTAAATAAGGCACTGAACACAATGCCTGATCCAGAGTAGGTCTTCAGTGAACATTTGCTGAATAATTAAACAAAATGGACTAGCTCTTTCTAAAGTTTTCATGAAACAGAAATTTGAAATGTCAAGTGGTATAGTTGAAATAGAAAAAATACCTCAATTAGTTCAATCAGATGATTCTATGGTCTTGATTCTTGGTCTTAGAATATCACCGTGTTATGTGAATGGTGTTTTTTTAAGACTAAACACAGAATGGAATTCAGGACCAGGTTCTCGCCTGGGCTGAAAGCTAGCCAACCTGCAGCTCAGGCTCATCATCTACAAAAGGAAGTAAGCAAAGTGAGCTCCCAGGCCCCTTCCAGCTCCTAATGTTGATTCTTTAAAACTAACATAAATGAAATCATGAGGAGATCCATTACTGAGTTGCCATGCAATCCTGACTCTTCTACCCTTGGATGAAACTCCAAGGACAGATCTTCACAGCCTCCAAGGATGTCTTTTTTCATTAACATTCATGGGAAAGCCTCTTATTAAATACACTGCCTTTGATAATAATCATAGTTTCCTTGAAAATGGATATACCAAATAAAAAATCAACAGTAATAATTCTAGGTGAGTGAATGCTATTTAGCTAATAACAAGCTATTTAGCTATTTATCAAATAAACCAGAACGACATCATTTAATTGGTGGTGTTACATAACCACATGTCTGACCACCCAATCTCTTCCTAATGGGGCCCTCAAGCAGTTTGTAGGTAGGGAAATCTGTTGCTTTTCTGATATGACAGCCTATTTTCCCACCCTTTAAAGCACTTCATAAAGATAAATCTATGTGGAAAACACCTTTAAATTTTTTTTAATTGAAGTACAGTTGATTTACATTATTATATTAGTTTCAGGTGTACAGCATAGTGAGTCAGTATTTTTACAGTTTATACTCCATTAAGAGTTATTACAAGATGATATCTATAATTCCCTGTGTTACACAATATATCCTTGTTGCTTGTGTATTTTGTACATTAGCAGTTTGTATCTCTTAACCCCATAACCCTAATGTCCCCCCCCTTCCTTCCCTCTTCCCGCTAGTAACCATTAGTTTGTTTTCCATGTCTATGAGTCTGTTTGTTTTGCTATATATCTTTGTTTGTATTATTTTTTTAGATTCCATATGTAATATTCTCTAGGTCCATACACGTTGCTGCAAATGACAGAATTTCATGCTTTTCTATGGCCATTTTTTTCGAATTCATGTTTTCATTTTTTCCAGGAGTGGAATTGCTGGGTCATATGGTAGTTCAGTTTTTAGCTTTTTTGAGGAACCTCCATACTGCTTTCCATAGTGGCTATACCAATTTATAATCCCAACAACAGTGTATGAGGGTTCCCTTTCTCCACATCCTCACCAGTATTTGTTATTTGTGTTCTTTTTGATAATAGCCATTCTGACAGGTGTGAGGTGATATCTTGTTGTGGTCTTAATTTGCATTACTCTGATGATTAGTGATGTTGAGCATCTTTTCATGTGCCTGTTGGCCATGTGTATGTCTTCTTTGGAAAAATGTCAATTCATGTCTTCTGCCCAGTTTTTAATCAGATTATTTGCTTTTCTTATTTTGAGTTGTATGAGCTGTTTATATATTTTGGATAATATCTCCTTGTTGGTCATATCATTTGCAAATATTTTCTCCCATTCAGTAGGCTGTCTTTTTGTTTTGTCAATGATTTCCTTTGCTGTGCAAAAGCTTTTAAGTTTAATTAGGCCCCATTTGTTTATTTTTGCTTTTATTTCTTTTACCTTAGGAGACAGATCCAACAAAATATTGCAACAACTTATGTCAAAGAGTGTTCTGCCTATGTCCTCTTCTAAGAGTTTTATAATTTCAGGTCTCAAACCCATTTTGAGTTTATTTTTGTATATGATGTGCGGAAATGTTCTAATCTCATTGTTTTACATGTAGCCGTCCAGTTTTCCCAGCACCACTTATTGAAGAGATTGTCTTTTCTTCATTGTATATTTTTGCCTCCTTTGTCACAGAATAATTGACCACAGGTGCATAGGTTTATTTCTGGGCTCTCTAATCTGTTCGATTGATCTGTGTGTCTCTTTTTTTGTGCCAAAACCATGCTATTTTGATTACTGTAGTTTTATAGTACAGTCTGAAGTCTGGGAGGGTGATACCTCCAGCTTTGCTCTTTTTTCTCAAGGTTGCTTTGGCAATTCGAAGTCTTTTATGGTTCCATATAAATTTTAGAATTATTTGTTCTAGTTCTGTGAAAAATGTCATGGGTATCTTGATAGGGATTGCACTGAATCTGTAGATTGCTTTGGGTAGTATGGCAATTTGAACAATATTAATTCTTCCAATCCAAGAGCACAGGAGATCTTTCCATTTCTTTGTATCATCTTCTATTTTCTTTATCAATGCTTTACAGTTTTCAGAATATAGGTCTTTCACCTCCTTGGTTAGGTTTATTCCTAGGTATTTTATTCTTTTTGATGTGATTTGAAACAGTATTGTTTTCTTGCTTTCTCTTTCTGATAGTTCATTATTAGTATATAGAAAAGGAATAGATTTCTCTATATTAATCTTGTATCCTGCAACTTTGCTGAATTCATTTATTAGTTCTAATAGTTTTTGGGTGGGGACTTCAGGGTTTTCTCTATAAAGTACCATGTCATCTGCAAATAGTGACTGTTTAATTCTTCTCTTCCAATTTTGATGACTTTTATTTCTTTTCTTCTCTGATTGCTGTGGCTAGGAGTTCCAATACTATGTTAAATAGAAGTGGCAAGAGTGGGCATCCTTGTCTTGTTCCTGAATTTAGGGGGAAGACTTTCAGCTTTTCACCATTGAGTACGATGTTACCTGTCAGTTTGTCATAAATGGCCTTTCTTATGTTGAGATATGTTCCCTCTATACCCACTTTGATAAGAGTTTTTGTCATGAATGGATGACATTTATGTGTGGGCTCCTGGCTCGTGTTGGCCACAGACAGAGTTCTGATGCTCTGCCTGTGCAGGTGCCCATGGCTCTGCTCAGACACAGTCTTGGGTGCAAGTCCTTTTTAACCCTCACAACCAATCACTGCCCCCAGCCTCTGCCATCCCCGCCCTGCTGTGGAATCGCTCTGCCTGGTAGGTGGAGCCCACATGGCCTCTTGGCATGTATCAGGGGGTGAACTGTGGTAGAGCAGCTGCTGTCAGAGATGTGGGCTGCTTCTGGGGCTCTGTTTGAGTGAGCGCCAACAATGGCCACTGCCACCCCACCCTGGCTCCTCCCTGGGACCGCGTTGCCTCTGTGTCCCATGGTTGAGTCTTTCACTCAGTCATGGCTGCCCCAGATCCACTCTGACACGGAGCATTTGCTCAGCTTGAGTTGGGGTGGGCCGCCAGGCAGTTCCGGGAAACCTGGCAGTCACTAGGTCATACCTCTCTCTGCCCTGCCTCAGGGGCGAGCCAGCTAGCACACGCTCCTCAAGCGTGGAGTCTGTGCTCCTCACAGCCCTTCTCAGCAGTTCTCCAGCCAGACAACGGGGCTTGTCTCCCCCACACTGTACCCGCGACTGGCGCATCCAATCTGTGTCTTGGACTGCTTGCTCCGCGAGGCAGGTGTCTGCCTGTGTAACTCTCTCCCTTTTCCTCTGAGTCTCCTCCCAGGGGCACAGGTCCTGATCTGATCACTTTTCTTCCCTTCCTACCCAATTATGTGTGGATCATTTTTTTAGCCTTGGTTGTACAGGAGTCCAGCTGCCAGTTTCCAGTTCATTTTCAGTGAGAATTGTTCCACACGTAGATGGACTTTTGATGTGTTTGTGGGAAGAGGTGAGCTCCATGTCCTCTTACTCCGCCATCTTGATCCGATCCCCCTGAAAATACCTAATTGCCTATTACTAGTCACAATCTATTAAGAGTCAAGAGCGGATTTTCACGAATAAAACAATACAGTTTAGGAATGCCAAAATAAATTTCTCTGCCACAGCCAAAAGGGATCAAACCCCTTAATTTAAATTTTTGATTTATCATCCAACAGGAGCTAATTGACACTTGGGAAGTACTGGCTTATAAGGCAGAGGGGACTAAATGATTCAGTTTGCAGACACTGAACAAAAAGAAAATCTTTAGAAAAGGTTAAAATATTTGAGAGCATTGATAGAAAATAAATTACATGCGGTTCTATAGGAAAATGCAGTGGCTAAAAGTTTAAGACTCTGTGAACACAAAGGTTAAAGTACACAGTAGAGGATATGATTATTTTCCTCATGTATGTCAAGATAACTCTAAGTAGAACATGGAACTTTCAATGTCAAATGAGGCAAAAAATTTGGTGTGAATTCAAAGAACTGCAGCAGCAAGTGATTAACACAAGGTGATTGAATTATGACACAAGATCAATGAAATTTATTGTGTGGAGGCTGATCCCATGTGACCCAGTGCCACGGAAGAGAAAAGCAGGGAGAGGATTTTATCTGAGACATGAGAGCAGTGGTTCCACTGCCACTTCATGTTCATGGAATAGAGAAACTGAGGCCTCAGGGGACAATATGAGAGCGTCAATCCTTTGTGTGCAGATGATAAAGATTTAGCTCTAATTTTCAGTTCTGTAGGTGTCCCATAGGTGAGATAATCAGAAAAAATCTAGTAAGAAATTCTCTCACTAAACTGTGAGAGAATCTTGGAATCCTGTATTTTTCCTCACTGCTCTGTTTCTGGACTAGTGATCATACTAACTGTTCTGGATAATATCAGCCAAGGGTTTATGAGTCTTGGCTCTGGACCGTGTAAATTTCCAAGGAAGAATGTGTTTTTTAAAACAGAAATCAGATGGTGGCACTATCACCTCCTTCCCCAAACATCCTGCTGTCAGAGCTGTCATCACACAAGGACAGCGATGGGGCCACATCTCTCTCCTTGAAGCCACGCTCCTGTCTTGCTCATCATCACATTCCGTGCACCCAGCACACAGTCTGGCACATGCTAGGTGTTCATGAATGTTTGCTGAATAACAGAACCGATAGATATTTTCAAAGAGGTGTTTCAAGGAAGAGTTTAGCTAATTAACTAAAGAAAATACAGCCTAAATGTGTGGAAAGTTTCCAGATCATGAGTTCCAAAGGTGAAACTCGCTCCAGGGACTTTGGTGGAACTCCCTTTCTTTTCTCTTATTTCCAGAGGTTTTTAATATGAAACAAGATGGCTTATACAACATTTAAACTCTGACTTGAAGAAGCCTTCTCTACAGTGACGATTATCCTTGATTCTGACAACGCGCCAACTACAAAATCAACAGGACCAGTGATTCTGGATTTTTCAAGTATTCTCGGAAGGGAGAACGGCTCAAGGCAAACAATCTCACCTGTTCTTTCTGTGATGGAATTTGACCCACTAAATAAAAAGTGTCTCTGATACACTAGCTATTCCGCAGTGAAGGACAGGCTAGTTCACAGATGAGGCAGAAACCCTGCGTGGCTGCTCCCGGTCCTCAGCCACGTGAAGACTGATGCCTGAATTTTAACTGTTAGAGTTCAAACACTTTCTTGGACATCAAATACTTTTCTTTAACATCAGTTAAAATACAGTTGGCATTAGAACAAAATCGGTTTAAGCTTTTATTTTCACATCGCTGGGAATTAAGAATCACAGAACAAAATTAGATCCAGGAGAGGGGGACTCAGGAGGAGCCAGGGAAAGAAGGGGTCAGGATAAAGACAGGAGGACTAGAAGGCTACAACATTAAACTCAACTGTTGGTTCTTCATTAATACAGACACACATAGACATACACACACACACACACCCCACTGAGAGCAGATCTTTGAAACATCACCATAAAAATAGGTCTAATTTGCCCACTGCAGCTTCAACTAAACTGCCCTCTCCTAGGGCATTAGCACTTTCAGAAACAAGGGAGAGTGATTCTCTCTTTCCTTCTTCATCCCAGCCCCTGCCTCCCACCCCATCACAGCTTCTCTGCTACCACCACCTACTGGGATGGCTTTGAAACTACGACAACCACTCTGGCCCTTTAATTGCTAACTGGGCTCAGCATTAATATCCCTGCCTCCCAAGTGCCTACAAATGCCCAGAGAAGTATCTCCCATCAATCTCTTTACTTGTCTTCAGTCAACTCCTCTCTTTCCCCTCAATTGGAATCTCAGACTCACCTCACAAGGGGCCAGTGGGCATGATCTTATGCAACTTCCTGTTTCAGGTTCCCCTTAATTTCCCCCAAATTTACGTACATCCAACTCATCTTCATATGCATATGTAAGTTTCAGAGGATGAAATGGGTCAAGTCCAGTACTCTATCTGTGTCCTTGACCATACCTTTTCCAGTAAATCTAGAACAATATTTTGTCTGCCATTCCCTACCTCTTGTTCCTAGCTTCAAACATTACCATTCTTCTTTTCTTTCCATTGGTTGTTTTCTTCTAGTTATAAGATTCATCTTTCTCTTCCCTTTTCATCCAGATTCTCAAATACACCCTTACTTCTTTCTTCCCATTCATATACATGCTCACTGCAATCTGGCTTTTATCACACATAGCCCCACCTCCCACCCTACTAAATCCTCCTGCATTGGCTTGCAAAATCTAATGGGCACCTTTCAGCCCTTAAAATACTGAACCTTCCTGTTGAATCTCAAGCTGGTGGTGATGTTTTCCTTTCCCAAACTCATTCCTCCTTTAAGTTAGCTTTCCCCCTTTCTTGTCTCCCCCGTTGCGGGTGTCACCATCTACCCAATCCTTATGCTAGAATTGGAGTCCTAATTTCACGACTGCTTCTTTCTCATATATCCCAAGACCAGTTAATCACAACGTCTTGCTTATGTTGAGTCTTATATAGCTCTTACATTTTTCTTCTCCCTGGTCTAGTTCAGGCTCTTATAATTTTTTCTTCAGATTACAGCCACAGCCTCCTCACTTATCTCTCCACTTCCAGCTTTGCACATCTCATTCTTTAGTGAGAGTGATCTTTCTAGACTATTCCCATGCTTGAAACTCTCCACTGACTGCCTAGCCACTCATGTCCTCTTAATACTTTATGCTCCCAAGCACTGAACTAGTTGAAATTCTCTATATTGTCTGTGCTGATTCTTACATTCAGGCCTTTGCTTATGCTGTTCTTTCTGCCTGGATACCTTTCTCTTGCTAATCATTATTTCATGCCTACTTACCCTTTAAGAATCAGATTACGAGTGACTTCTTCCAGGAGGCTCTCCCTGACACCCCGATGCTGCCACCTGCTTCTCTAACACTCCCATAGCTTCTCCTAGAGCTCGTTGTCTTTGATTATCTATTTAATACGTCTAGGTCTCCCATTTATAAAATATGTCCCTCTCCTGAGGGCAAGAACTGAATGTTTATATCCTTAGAACTGCAGTTCTTGATTCATGTTTAATGTTCAGCTAATGTGTATTTAATGAATAAATCAATGAACTGCTGGATCCTTTTCATGGAATACCGGAAAGCTGAGGCTATACAGATTCAATTGATTTTGACGTGCTTCATAAAGGTAAGAGTCATCAGAAGGCAACCGATCAAACAGAAGATTAAGCTAAAGCCCAGGGCCCAAGGAATGTTAGGCAGAGAATCTTTGGAGACAGATTCATTGTGGACAAGGACCCAGTGAGAGACTGTCAAGAGAGATTAATACAGGCATAAAGACCCCTAGGAAGTGATGGCAGATAAGATTGATGGCTTTTGGAAATTTGGCACTAATCATTCTCCTTTTTAAGCCTTAGCCATGATGTGGATATAGCCATAACTTGTTTGTTTCTCAAGGAACCTGGAGGTCAAGGTATAAGATTGCTGACTAAGGGGGCACTAGGGAATGAATGGTCCATGAAACAGTATAAGTCATGTCAAAAAGGACAGCAACTTTCTCCAACAGGACAGAGGATCCGCAGGTCTGCCCTGGGAGGAAGACCTATGTTTACGATGGTGGTGGGGTAGGGAAATCTATGCTTCATTTAGACAGGAAGGCAATCTGGAAGCTTAAGAATTAATAGCAATGCCTAGCATTGGAGGAATATTGGTGGTACTTGAGCCTGCCTATAATCACCATCAGTTTTCTTCTTCAGACTACTCAAAATGAACATACAGTCTAAATATAAACAGTGTGTTTGCAATCTTGGCTGCAAGACAAATTACTTAACCACCCATTCCAAAACGATGGCCTCCCTTAAACCCCTTCTATTTGGAAGTTTTGGAGACAATGCTTTCAAGAACAACACATCAAGAACAGCTGTGTGGGGCTTCCCTGGTGGTGCAGTGGTTAAGAATCCACCTGTCAATGCAGGGAACAAGGGTTTGAGCCCTGGTCAGGGAAGATCCCACATGCCATGGAGCAACTAAGCCCGTACGCCACAACTACTGAGCCTGCGCTCTAGAGCCCGTGAGCCACAACTACTGAGCCTGTGTGCTGCAGCTACTGAAGCCCGTGCACCTAGAGCCCATGCTCCGCAACAAGAAGCCACCAGAGTGAGAAGTCCGCGCATGACAACGAAGAGTAGCCTCTGCTTGCTGCAACTAGAGAAAGCCCATGCGCAGCAACGAAGACCCAACGCAGCCAAAAATAAATAAATAAAATAAATAAGTTTATTAAAAAAAAAAAAAAGAACAATTGTGTGTAGGGGGAGGTAGTTTCCCTCTTTGTGTTTCAAGGGTAACGTGAAGAAGCCTGCCATGGGGACCCAGGCAGCTTGCTTGCTTCTGTTTTTCCAAGTTCTTGGGGTACTGTCTGCTATTTTATCACTCCCCACATGTTAAAAATCGGCTTATTTGTCAATAATATATTAAAAATGCACATAACACTTTCAGTGAATTTTACAGTCAGAATCATGTAGCTAGTCATACTCAATTTCTATTATTGTATTCCTTAAATAACCTAATCTCCAAATTTCTTTTCAAGATTGATTTTTTTCAAAGTAATTAGGGACATCTCATAGACTTCATGCAAACCCTTAAAGAGAATTCTTACAAGCAAGAGGAAAATGGTGTAGTGGAAAGACGAATAGTTTGAGAGGCAGAAGTCTTAATACTTAGTTCTGGCTTGGTGATTAATTGAGTTAGGCACAGTTTCTCTGGGCTTTAGTTTTCTGATTTGCTGAACTGGGGAAGCTGGATCCCCTCTAAGGCTACTTCCAACTCTCAAATTTAAAAAATTAGTAATAAGCAAAATATTCTTAGCCTCTTTTTAAGAGAAGTCTTCTGTTGTATGTGTTCTGTTTCAGTTCTCTCAGAAACAAATGCATTATTTGTTTAGTATTTTTCTTTAAAATCAACTCATCTTTCTTCACTAAATAAACTCATTTAAAGGAAACTTCCTATACTAACTTTAATGGAAAATGAATGATCAATTGCCAAAAATATAATTACTATTAATGTAAATTAATAACTATTAATGTAAATACAATGAAAACAAAACAATTTCATTTAATTCTAGCTAAATCTTGTGGTTGGCCAAAAGCTGTGCTTGACAAGACCTGCTCTTTCTATTTAAAAGGAAACTCGTTAACGTTTGAGACCAACATGAGAGTTTGTTCTTCTATTAATTAATAGAATTGAAAGTAATTAAAGAAATACCTTTCTCAATTACGATTCAACGTATTCAATGTAGTCCCTAAAATGCCTAAAATCATCTACTGAAACACCAGTGGTGAAATTCCAGATTTAGGAAAACACTGATCTACTTTAATCCCTGTACAAGATTAACCCTTAGAAGTAAAGCACTATTAGGAAATATGTGCTATTATGAGGTCACTAATTAGTAGAGCAGAAAGTATCGTTTTTGCTCTTTTGCAAAATTATCCAGCAGAAATATAAAACGGTAGATCACCTTTTCCAAAGAAAGACAGCAAATGTACTTGTGACAATGGGTTATATAAAAAGTGTTGGACAACATTATTATGAATGTTCTCAGTGTCTGAAGAAAAGGAAATCTCCTTAATAGGCTTGATTTTAGCACCCCCAGTTGAATCGATGAGGCTGTAAAATTCTTCTTCTCTAGAATATTCTTTTGAACTAAAACAGACTTGATCATTTGCTGAATCAAACTCCATATTTCTCTCTTGCTTCTGAAGCCACCTCTCTAATAGGTAGACCATAGATGAGCCTAAAATTATAACTGTGTGTTATTTTACAAACTTTTTAAAATAACAAAATATAGATTTAAATCTGTGAGGAAAACACTTGAAAACATCACCACATTTTTTTTATATGACAGATTTGTTTTTTTCAAAACTCAAGTGGTGCATCTCTTGAAAGGAATAGAATTACTGAGTTAAAATCAGTACTTTAAGCCAGACTGATAGCCAGAATATCCACCAATCCACCAAACAACTCAGAGTGGTTATCCCTGGGTGGGAGGAGTGTTCAAGATTTTAGGTTTTTTATATTCTATTTTACATATGGCATACTGTTAGTTTTTTTTTTTTTAATAAGAACACATACAATTTTTTAAAGATTTTTTAAATACCAAAATAGAGTGCATCCAGAGAATCATCAGGATGGTCAATATAGTAAACACCATTCCTCTGAGGAAGGAATGAGAGTATAAGCATATTTACCCTTGGGAAGACTAGGTTGTCTGCAGATAACTAAGGGTTCCTGGAGATGGGTGGTGGATGGGAGAATATGGTGGGGTGGTGTTTCTTCTGAAGGCAGAATTCAGGTTAATTGGTGGAAACAAAAGGGAAGCAGATTTTTGTTTCTATTCAAGGAGCATTTTTCTTATAACCTGAGCCACTCCTCAGTGGATTTGGCTTCTTTCAAAGGAGTGAGCTCCTAATCACTAAATGTGTTTAAGACTTGGGAACCATGGGCTGAGGACTTCAGAGATGAGGCGGCTGTACTGTGAGGAAGGAAAGGATGGAGAATGGAGGAGCTCTGAGGCTCCTTCCAAACAGAAGATTCTCTGATTTGTGCTGAAACACATAACTTCATTCCATACCTCATCTTTTGCCATTGACTGAAGATTAAAAAAACAGAGGAAAGAGTTTAGTTTAATGGAGAATCATTTATGGTCTCTTGACTGGATGAAATGACAAATTCTTAAATTTTTCATGGCCTTTTTATTATACAGTCTAAAGTAGATACTTCAGGGCATCACGTAAAAATGAGAAGTATGAATTACTGACATCATAAACCATTTAGGATGAATTTGCTGAAGGAGTTCCTAAGAGGTTTTTAACACTGAGGCAAGATGAATTTAAGCAGAGTATGAAATATAATCAAATTAACATTTTAATTCAGATGCTACTCTTATTCACATTTGCTGCGTTCTCCAAAAGAGCCCTTTTTACCAGGTGAACACTGAGGGCAGGATGTCTGAGTAATGTGAAAATGTCTGATTATTTACAAGGTAAGAACAGCCAATATTCCAGAATGGTTATTAGAAGGAAAATCAGGGTTATTTGGGTAGGGTGTATATTTACATATAAGAGTTCATAAGAAAGCAGCAGAGTTTATTCCAAGCAATTCTATTATCATCAGTGATATCTATTATCTATTAGATAGTGATATCTATTATCATCAATTCTATCATCAGTGGAAACTGATGATAATAGAGACAGTGCAGCTGCTAGGCATTCATTCTAGGATAAACAGGGACAGGTACTGGAAATAAATTTGCTTCAGATAGAGCATCTGCCTATTTATCAAGGAGACTGAAATTCAAGAAAATTGCTCCATCTTTTTGGCTTGTGACAAAATAAAAAATGCAAATCATACCATCAGGCCCAAGTTCTGACTTGAACCCAGGTCTACCTAACATACTGGCTGAGTAGACAGTGGTGTCACTGGGGACATAGCCAGTTGAGCTCCTGAAATTCCACTGTAGAAAGTCCTTCTTTCGGGTGAAGCTTTCTCGTAATAAGTCTTTAGCCAAAGTGTGGTGCCATCAGGAGGGGTGTGAGCAATGCTGATGAAGCTGAGCACGGGGCAGGACTGACAAGAGCAGGCAGAAGGTAGAAATGGAAAGGCTTCAATCAATCAACCAATTAATCAAAATTGATTGGGTATTTACTCTGTAATGATAAATTTTACCCATCCCACAATTTTCCAATGGCTTGTGGAAAGTAGAGCTTTCATAACACAGAAACAGTCTGATTTAATTTAAGGCAGCACTTTAAACATGTAAGAGCAAACACATTTTGGAGAAATCAGCATTTTCATATATAACACTCTTATGCTCCAAAACACAATGAGTCATGTCTTTGCTATAGCAAATATTTATGATTCTCATGAGTTTGTCTTAAGATTATCCTTGAAGATAATCAGGAAAATTGGGTGGTGGCAGGGGATGGAAGGCAGTATAGCACAGTGGTTGAGAAGATAGTTTCTAGTTTCAGTTTCAAATAGAAACTAGAGTTTGTTTGAATCTTATTTCCATTATTTATAGGCTATGTGACCTGGGGCAAGTTACTCAACTTTCCTAAGCCTATTTTGTATCATGCACATAGGGGAAATAAAAGCATCTCCTTCATAGGGCCTGTTGTCAGAATTAAATGATATAACATCCCAGACTAAGCGTTGTGCCTGGCACATAATAAACCCTCAGTAAATGTTAGATGTCATTATGAATACTGCATTTACAATTGTTGCTATTAAGAGATGACTGAATGAGAAGTTGTGGACAATCATGTGCAATTCTTTCTACCTTTGCCATGAAAGTAAGACTATTTACCTTTAATTTGCAGGTCAAATGTCATTCATTCATTTGAATGTGTTTATTGAATATCAGCAAGATGCTGGTGATATTAAGATAGATAAGACATTTCTCTGTCCTCATGCTCCTTGGAGTCTAGCAGAGGACACAGTCATAAAAACAAATACTTGTAGTACAATGTCAAGGGTGCTACACTGGGGATAAATGTAACAGATACTATGGCCCAAGGAAGGAAGGTAAGGACACAGGAAGACTTCATCTTCTATTCTCTGTCTATAGCTGGACATCTATCCAGGGCCACAACATAAAAGATGAGTTAAAAACATTATTTAATAAAAATATGACATTAGAGGTATTGAATCTTTTAATGAAGGCTAATCACCAACTCTATTCATTCTCAGGGGGATCTTTTTTGTTGTTGTTCAAATATACTTATGTTAGCCTGTCACTTTCATGTATGTTGAATATGTGCTTCAATATACAGTCAAAACAAAGCTTCTTTGCCCATTAATTCAGATAACTAAAAAAAAAAAAACAGCCCACTAGTTTTTTAGTAACATTATGTTGTTTTACATCTCAAGGAATAGAGTCACGGAAAACTTAACAGCAATCCGAGGAACTGATTGAAAAGTTTAGTTATTGATTTATAATGTTTTAGGAAATGAATTCTGGTTTCTCTGGCCTTTGGCAGGGAATCACCAGTGTGTTTTTGGGAGACAAGAATCTGCACCATATCATGGGTGGGAAGAAGATAGAAACAACCAGAAAGGAAAAGGAAGCTGCCAGATGGGCAGTATGATTTTTAGCATGTCATATAGGCTGCAGTCAGGGGTTAGTTAGGTCTACAAGAGAGAGGCCCTATAGATACCATAAGGTTAGAGGGTAAATGTAAGCTGTCAGTCCTGCAATAATAGAAAGAAGAGTGGACTGTAAGATGATCAGAGCCCTAGTGTTAATTGTGCAAGAAATTCATATGTGACCTTGGTTAAGTCATTTAACATTCACCAGCCTTGGCTTTCTCAGCTGAATAACTTCCCATCTCTTCTACAAATACTGAGTACTTACCATGGGATAAATAATAAGATTCAAAGAAGAATAGGACATGGTCCCTGCCTCCAGGGAGCTCACAGTTTGGTGAGGGAGATGAGCAAAACACAAGTACCTTTAGCACAAGAGGAAGAGTGCTACATGATATCAGATGCTTAACCTGGATTGCACGTCAGAATTGCCTTGGGAGTTCCATCTTGCATCTACCAAGTCACTTGCTCTCTGTGGAGCCTGAGTTTGAAAATTCTCCCCCGGTGAATCCCAGGGATTCACCTATTAGGGATCCTATTAGAAGCTATTTGTCTCCAGGTTTCCTTGAGGGCCCACATGAGGGGTGTGGGGACTGAAGAAGAGGGTAATTTAAACAAGACTATTAGCCTCGGGCCCCTTCCACCCTGACATATTTGAACCTACAGAAGAGCAAAGCATGGCTCCTGGGAAGGCATTGTTGGTACCTCGAGACCTGACTGAGAGGGCAGCAGACATGCATCAGGGTGCAGGGCTTAGAGGGACGGGAGGAAAAGTATCTCAGGTCTGGAAGGGGTGGGAGGGTCTACAGGACAACACAGCTGGCATGACCATTAATTCAACAGCCGGGCTTGTCTGTCTGTACTGAAGGTACGTCCTCTACAGAATGAGGCATTGATCCACAGGAGCACGTGGAACAATGCACTAGGTCCTTGGGGCATCTTCATGATACAACCTAAAAGGAAAGAATCCCCCTTCCCTCACTACCAGCCCCAGTCACTTTCTTCATTGTGGGCTGGTCTCTGACAAAACAGCTTTCTTATACAGTCTAAAAGGACTCTAGAACCTCCCCCAAAGAAGAATGGACAAACATAGCTTTGCGACTAGAGGAATGCTTTTGTCCTAGTGTCTGTTGGTTTTGACCTAAAACTTGTCCAGATCCTCATCTGATGCCATAGATGGGCTGACACACCAGCTTTGAGGATGTTAGTACATTCAGAGAGAAGAATGTAAGAATGCCCACATCTCCTGATACAATGTGGGCATAACCAAGGCGAATGAAAGCTGCATTGGAAGCTCTTGAAGGCTCATCAAGTCAATGGCGTCTCCTGAGAGTGACTGATTTATATAGAGGGTCTAAAACGTTCCTATGATTAAACTGCTCTATTGCCTGTGTGTTCCTATAGACATAATTACTGAGAAGAAGTCATTGAACTCATTGGTAAAGGAAATATTACAGAATCTTCTAAAATATGCATGGTCTCTCAATCACTAGAAGTCACTTTAGAAACTCCGCTGTCACAAGTTAAGTGAACGACTGTACTACCTAGAAGCTTAGTTTGATATAAAGCTGACTGTTTTGTATACAAAATATAGAAATTACATAGCTGTCTGAGAAGAAGCAATGCAAATAAAACCAAGTTTGCTGAGAACTACGCCAGTCATTGGGGAATACTGGCACAAAAGTGTGTGAGGGATGAGCTACAAGCACATTACCTGGAGAAGAGAAATCCTAACAGAAGATCAAGGCGAATTTTTAGTTTCACTTGAAAGTTGTAACATTTTCTCCTTATGAAGTACCTCATACAACATAGTTATGAAATGGAAAATTACATGTAAGAGATAAAGTTTTCCTTGGTGCTTGGATAAATGAAGAAACAAATGGTACAGAGTGGACTTGACTCCCTCTCATGCAGTATTTCCTCAAAACTTTTCATTTTAAAAAATACAAATATAATTCTCATTAGATAAGGTGCACAACTGCCTTGGTGTCATCACTGGGGAAGAAAGGCACAACTTCCAGGGCCATCAATTGACTAGTGGGAAAGAGGTCAGAACGAAGCTTTGGGCCCTGTCATGGCCCTCTCCACGTCCCTCAGTTTTAATAATATGCATAATCTTTGGATCTTACTCAAAAATCCATCTTTCTTCCTCCTTAATATTAAAAAGAAACCCTGAAAGCTCTTGTATAAAATGTATGATTGACGACTCAGTTTCTAAACATGAATAAAAAGACTTGTCATGACAAGTCAGGGTATTTTTATTTCCAGATGTGGAAGCTGAGGGTAGGTGTTAAGTGCAGGGAGAAGGTGGATTCTGAGTCATCAAACTGCTTAGAGCTTACCTCCTGATTCCTACCTCTGTTTGGCACTTCTAGTTAAAATACCTTTTCCCTTTGGTGAATGGTGGGCTGTGGGCCTTAATAGTGCCCCACGCTTGTTGACCCTGCCACATATGGGTCAACAAACGTCCTAAACGGTCATCACTCATCAGCGGTTGCCCCAGAATGGGAGCCCAGAGTATCTGTTGACTGGTAATATAAAGGCTACTGAAAGAAAAGACTAAAAAAAAAGTCTTCTATACCGGTACAGACCTGGTTTTCGTATAAAAGCCACTTACCATCATAGTTTCTAATGAATCAAGATGCCACATGAGACATACCCTTGCCCCAGAATTGATCTTTAAAGTGATAGGTCATAAGGCAAGATTATTGAAAATTATATCGAGACAGGAAGATAAAGCAGGGTGCCATTTATGTAAACACAGGGAAACTTGAGAAATAAAAGGATAACTATTATCTATCTTCATTTGGATGAAGTGCATGCGTTTGCTGAATGGCTTTCATTAAAGTGCCAAGCAATAAGGAATTTGTATTTTAAATTAGTATTTTCCCAGGATTTAAACATTCACGCAGCTTTCTTTTTTCCTCCTCTCTTACAACCACCTCTCCTCAAATCTACTGAACAAACCTGTTTTAGACAAGTTAGACCAATTTAACTAACAGGCCAGTTTAGTCCTGATTCTTAAATACAGCTTTTTAAAGAGTGTTCAAGTAAATAGCAGCATTTCGTCTTCAACATTTGTCTCTTAAATGTATGATTTAAAGCACAGAGCTTTCTGAACAGGAGGTAGACTTAAATTTATGATTTTCTGGAGGGCTTTAGTTTATTTCAAAATATCTATGAGTCGCAACACTGAAAAAGGTTATCTCCACAGGACTAAACATTTTTTCAATAAATATGTCTCATATGTTTGAATGCTTAGGTGATTTCAAAGACTTACTCGTACTTTTCTAAAGTCTACTAGTTAGCTATAATTTTAACTCATTAATAGTATTTCTACTGATGATAAACTCAGCCATTTGCAAAATGACTTTCCAGATAAATGCAGGCCACACATTGTTATTTAATTTTCCATGTTCACAAGGTTCCATCACTGACTTCTATCAGCTTATATTTCATGATAACTACCGGAGAGTTGTTGCTAATGGGAGCAGTGAGCGTGGATAATTCACATGCACACAGCTGGCATCCAAGCCTCTGCATCCAGCACCAAAAGGAAGATGGTGCCCTCTTCACCACTCTTCTACCCACTTTGGGAATCTGGGCGCACTTTTCTCCTACATGGACACAAGGTGGGTATCATGGGGTGGCCCTCTCTGGCTTCAGAACCAGAGAGTTCAGCAATGTCTGTTATTTCAAGGCCAATCTTCCCATCCTCAGCTCCACTGCCTTCTGAAACGGACTGCGTGCACAGTCACATCTGATTGCCTGGGTCTTAGAGCATTACCAGACTAGAGAGTCTGAAAGACATTCAGGAGAACACAATTCTCTCTGTCTAATTTTGCCTGTTTTGTTTCTTTCTCATACAAAAACATTTTTTATTTAGGTGATCTGATGCAATGTGGTATCTAGGTGAGTTCATTATATTATTCAAATATCTTTTTATACTTAGCAATAACCAGCTTTTATATCTTACACACCACAGGCCCTCAGTAAATATTTGTTGAATTGAATGAAGTACAATTAAATGTCATCAGTTCCCACTCCTGGCTATTTTACCTATCTTAGTGGTATATTTTGTAATGAAAGGAAGGATTTTCTAAAAGTGGTATCATTACATCAACAATTACTGAGTCTTGACTATGACAAGCAAAGCTGTGACTGTAACTTACACATCCGAACATCAGTCAGTGAAAGTAGAGGCTATAAAGTGCATAGCATAGTGGTTATGAACACAAAGTCAGACAAATATAGGTGTAAATCCTGATCCTATCTGGTGTATGACTTTGGCCAGGTACTTTATCTCTCTCTTCTTTCTTATATGGAATAATAGTAGCCACACCATAGGATTGTTGGAAGGATCAAGTGAGATATTACATATGAAGTGTTTAGAATAATGCCTGACATAATAAGCACATACTGCTTATTAATGATAAATTAGAGCTTATAAATGGTTGCTATTACTATAGCTACTGGGAATCTTCTATGACAGGAAGATCAATTATTGCAACTCCATTTGCCTAACAATCATTAAGTCCTTGGCTGAATGTCAGTTTTAATATTTCTGCTTAGCTAGATGGTTTCTTTACATTTACTGAGTTTTATATATAAAATGCTAAACTTGAAGGGGATAAAATATATCCCAAGGATCTTCCAATCAGGTTGTTGGCTTGCAATTTGGTTAGGTGCCTTGCAAAATGTAGAACTGATGACAAGTCAGATTTTTAAATCACCTAGAATGCATGGTAAGAAAAATAAATATTAATGAAAATAATTATAATGTTATTATAATCCTTTTCCTAGATGAAGACAAGAATGTCAAATCAACTAAGAAAGGTAAAAACATTCAAAAATAAAAACAAACAAAAACCAAAAATATTGACCTGTTTAGCAAAATGAAATAGACAAGGATGATTCATTGTAAGACTGATGGATAATATAAAGCATTGTGCAAAGGATCAGAGATTTTTTACTGATGAATTGTCATCAGCCAGAAATAGCCACATCATGAAGTACCTTGGGTATCATATGGAAAGGACTTTGGAACAGACATCACAAGCAAATACTGGGAGACACAATAAATCAGAATGAATCCACAATGATTCACATTCACACAGTCAACACCTGAGCCTCTAATCTGGCCAGACACTGGTTACTGGAAAAGGAAGATTCCTCCAGGCCTGGACTGATTAACTTCCAGTGTTTACTTCTCAGCATGAAATGTTAATAACAGCTGGGATGTTAATATGGCAACAGATGGGACTTGCTTATTTGTAGGGTATGAAATAATCTCAGTATTCTGTGGTTTTGATTTGTAAATTGCCTTAAGGCTCATGAAGAATGTGATGTAGATCAGTAAGGCACAGCAAAAGAAAAGTTAAACTGAAAAGAGAAATGGGAACAAGGTGACATTAAGCCACTTACACTTTAGATTCATACTCCTAAATTCACTGGACCTAGAGGCAGTTTCATATTGAACCAGGAGAGTTAGGGTTAAAATTTTCTGAAAGGTGTTCAAAGATTAGGGAAGTAGCAAGTGGTCTCAACTCATTCCTTCCCCCACCCCACTGCCCATGTTAAGAAAGGACCTAACTCTATCTAGGTTGAGGATGTTGGGTCCTTTATAACTTATCAAAATAGACAGAAAGGTGGCAAAGCAGCAGTGGAGAGCATATTTTTGTGTCTTACAACACAGTTTCTGTGGGCTGCCTTCTGCCCTGAGTTATTAATCTGAAGGCCAAACTCTGGCTTCAGTTCAAAAGGTGTGAACTCTAAGAATGTGAAATGTGGTTTCTCTTGGGCAAGGATATTGTAAAACATCTATAGAACAAGACCTGAATTCTTAGTTTAGATTCAGGATCAAAATAACATGGTAGAAAGCTACACACTGAGCTTAAGGTGTGGAGAGGTATGTTACATAAAGAAATCTAACATGTAAAGAATCATGATTATAATAAAGATTAATGTTTAATGAGGCAGAAATCTAAGTACTTTATGGATACTAACTCATCCAATTTTCAAAATAACACACAAAATAGGTACCACTCATATTTTCATTTAAAGAGGGAAAGCCAAAACAGAGAAGTTAAGTAGCATGCCCAGGTCACGCAGCTAATAAAAGGCCGAACCAGGATCTGAACGTATGAGCTTTATCCCTTTTTCGTATTTCCAGATTATAAAAATCTAGATTAAAAAAAGAAGAAAATTAGGAGATAGCAATCTTCTTCATTGGATTCATTAGATTAACAAGCAGCAAGCTTAAAAACCCACTACACTTAAAAATATTTCAATTATAAAATATACATATACATAAAGTTCCTAACATAGATTAATTACAGGTAATATATGCACTTGCTTAGAAATGGCCAGTAACTGAATTTGTTCCTTTTAAGGCTCCAACCCTGATTCACACCTCTATTGCTTAATGCAAAAGCGATAGTTAAGTCCCCAAATTAAATTTTCTGAGGGGAGAAGGAGATGCCTTTCCATTTCTACTCCACCCCTAGGAAACTTAACTCCTCCTCACAGTGCCCTCAGCAACATCTGTCAGGTTGGAAGATCTCAAACAGCATAACCATGGACAGGGGGAGCCCTAATCAATGAGGAGGAAATCACTACAGTGCTAAATCAGAAAGGGAACCCACAGCACGGCTCGCACGGAGCTGTCCATGGTGCTGATGTCTTTTTGAGCCTGGCTACTCATGCTGTTCTTGTTAGTGTTTATTCCCCTTCATCTTGATTACTTGGTTCATGTCTCGCTCACTCAGTTGCTGCCTGATACCTTTCCAATGTTTCTGTGGAAGACTTTAATCCCTGTGGCCTATCTAGGCAGGGCTTTACAGATTAGGAAACTGAGGCACAAGGAGGTTAATTAAGTAAACTGCCCAAGGCATATGGCTAGTAAGTGGTGAAGCTGGGATTCAAACCCAGCCTGGTCAGCAGCAGAGACCATGCCTTCAACCTCCACCTCCCTGAATAAAGATCTACAAGGCTTCATTAAGTACTGCATAAAAGCAGGCAGGAAGTGCCACACTGTGAAACTGAGAGTTCTGGAGAGGATAAGGTGGCTGATGAGCAGAGCACACCATGAAATGAGCAAATGGCCAGCCCGCCAAGTTGCTATAACGAATTTCCTCTTGGAGGCTGATCTGCTTCAAAAGGAGTCTTTCTTCCTTTTCTCACACTCCTCCCTGGGAGAGAACTACCCAGCATTTCCCTTGATTATTCAGCTTTCCCTTATTTTTATTCCTGAGAATAACCAATACCTTTATTTTAAATAGGATTGCCAAGTTTAGGTACATTTTTGAGTAGTTGTGTTGCCAAGGGTCAGGAGGGCATGCTTGGTTTCCCACTTTGTCATCAACACTGTAATTACTATTACTATGAATACTACAATAATAAGTAATATAGTAGAGGCATTTGTGAAAAAAAACAAAACAACTTGATTCTGCATTCAAAGTACCTTGACAACATGAGAGGTCTCCCTGAGCAAAACTTATCCGCAGGAACATTGCAGCAGAATTAGGGGAGGGGACAGAGAGGAAGGGAGAGTTCATGTTCCTAGGAAGAAAATTACACCCCTGCAGGTCAATCTCTGCATACAGATCCTGCCTACAAACCACACCATACCTGAGAAATAGAGCCCAAGGGTGAGCTATTCAAAATTTATAGCTATCATAAACATGCCAGCATTATTCAAACAGAAAGAAAAATTTCCTATAAAAAAAGAAATGCAAATCTATGCTTTCCCTAAGCTCAAAGAAACAAAGACTATTTAAAACCTATATTGTTACCAAAATCTCAAAACATCTGTCTTCCCCTGGACCAGCTTAAAAGCTGTTTTTCAAAATACTCCAAAACATGAATCAGTGTGTGCATGCGTGTGTGTGTGTGTGTGTGTGTGTGTGTGTGGACAAGGCCGGGGCTGGGGCCACTAACCTCATTCAAGTCTATTAAGAAATGTTCCGATTAGTGTATCATGTTGTACAGTCTATTGAAAAGGTCAAGGTCTATAGCTGAGCTAAATATAACCTGGTGAGAGAGAGTTAGGAGAGCTCTGGAAGATTTTGAGATGCTTTCAAACTGTTTGGAAGATAAGAACATTTTTTGAAGGAATTTTATTCTTTTTTATGAAGTGTGTGATTGAAAAAAAGAGGTATCAAGGATGACTAAAACTTCTTAGACAAATAGCTTTAAAGAGAAATCTAGAATAATTTCTCACTGGTTAAAAAATCATAAAAATATTGCTATGCTCCTCTTGTCTATCTTTTCTCTAAGAAACTTCAATCATTTTCACAGGTTTAAATAGAGCTGGTAATCTTGTTCCTTTTGTGAGAGTTGAGGTCAGGGTGACCTTCCAAAGACACACAGCTGACCGGGAATCTTTGCTGTTTAAAATCCCAATGACTCCTCATGGACTGTGGGACAAAGTCCAAAACCCTGCCATGCAATCAAGGCTTTTGGTTTTCTGGCCAATGGTTTCCAGCTCCCTCTTATTCTGTTTTACTCCCATTCATTCTGTGGTCCTTCAAATTACCTGTGATATAACTGTGTGCCTTTGGACAAAATGTCCTTTCCCACATTGCCTGCAGGCTCTTCCTCACCGTTGAACTGTTATTTCCCCAATCACACCACCACTGACAGCTCTGCCCCACCCTCTATTCCTCTTTCCAGGGCAGAAATGATTTCGTCTTCCCTTTGGTCGCCATTGTACATTTTACAGGCATATGATATAACATCCAGAATATTTATCGTATTTATTGGTTAACACCTCTGTCCTCCCCTCAGCTGTAAATTCCAGGAGGGCAGTGTCCACCCAGCACAGTGCCTGGTACATAATAAGTTGAAGTATAAATAATCAAGGTCTCCAGATAGATACAGAAATACAGAAGTTAAGCAAAATTTCCCCCATTGTGTAAAGACATCCTCAGATAAATCAAAGCTGTTATAATTTTTCTTTTCTAATCTCATCTCTTCCTTCTCATTATCTGCCTGTTATGAAAGCAAAACCATGAAAGCAATGCCCCTTGTGGGTTCCCACCATCCCAACACATATTTGGGTAGAGGAAGTTCATGCCAAATGTGTATTGTATATGTAAGCATGTGTGTGTGTGTGTGCATGGGGGGGTGCTGAAAAGAGCGTACCCTGAAAAAATACTAGGCTGGTGACTCCTCTAGCCCTGTTTTAATCAATTTTGATGGTTTGTGCCAAGCAATAATAGTTACCACGTGCCTAGCCTAGAATAATACTAAAAAGAGGTCAACCTTCATTTTATACCATTTTACATGGCAGGAGACTGAGCTCTCACTTGCACAAGATTACTTTTATCAAGATTCTTCAGGGGCTTCCCTGGTGGCGCAGTGGTTGAGAGTCTGCCTGCCAATGCAGGGAACACGGGTTCGAGCCCTGGTCTGGGAGGATCCCGCATGCCGCGGAGCAACTAGGCCCGTGAGCCACAATTACTGAGCCTGCGCATCTGGAGCCTGTGCTCCGCAACGGGAGAGGCCGCGGTGGTGAGAGGCCCGCGCACCGCGATGAAGGGTGGCCCCCGCTTGCCACAACTGGAGAAAGCCCTCGCACAGAAATGAAGACCCAACACAGTCATTCATAAATGAATGAATGAATGAATGAATAAATAAATAAATAAATAAATAAATAATTCTTCAGGTTTCCTGAACCAATTTCCTACTCATTCCCTTACACTAAAATGAGCTCAATGACAGAAGATCACCACACTTCATGTTCCTTCCAGCATTTCCCTTCAAGAGCACCATAAGGTAGTGGTTTAAAGTACTGTCTGGAACCAAATGCCTGGGTTCAAATCCTAACTCCATTACAGGTTAGCTATGCAACTTAGGGCAGTTTACTTAACCTTCTGTGCTTGAATGTCTTGATCTATACAATGGGGATTAACAAAATCCACTTCATTTGATTGTACTATGGGTAAAATGATTAAATATATATATATATATATATATATATATATATATATATATATATATATATATATATATATATATATACACACACTTATAAAATAGAACAATGCCTGAAATATAGTAAGGACTAGAAAGTATCATTCCTGATCCAGAACCTTTAGCAGCCCACCTTGATTACTACATCAAGTGTGGACTCTCACACTACTTTTAAAATCATCTTTGCTATGTACTCCTTTTTCCACCGATGCACCAGTTTCTCCCATTATTCCCTGTTTAGAGGTCTCTTTTCCCCACAGGTCCAACTACTGGATTCTTCAAAGTTGAAGTAAAATCCAGTTCTCCTGAATATTTCCTGACTCTACAATTCTGCTCTAAGAATCCCTTAAGGACTTGACAACTCTATCAAACACTTAAGATAAATGCACTGAGCTATTGTCTAGCTGTTTTGCATAGGAAGGCAAGAACAATAGCAGCTGCCTCATTTCTTCCCAGGGCTGGTTCCCAGTTTGTGGTAGTGCTAATTGTCAGAGAGCTGCTGCTTTGTGTCTCTCTCACAGGAAGACACAGAAAAGGGGTATGTGCACCTCTTTCTTCCTACCACTCTCCTGGGCTGGCTAACCAGTGCAAGCTTGGCCAAACTATATCTCTCCTGGGCAGGGATTCCTACTGGAACACTTAAAGAAGGGAATTTTCTACAATAAGCAGTTACAAATATAATGATTAATTCAAAAAATCACCAGTTTTTTTTTTTAAAGTTTCAGGATGTACATAGATTATACAAATTTATAATTATTGGAGCTCTCCATTTGCTCCTTTTCCTCTGTTATTTCATTTTATAACACAGAACTATTTATGTGTTCATACACAGACATGCAACTGGAGAACGAATCTTTACAATAAAACAAGTAATCAAGACTGAGAGGAAAACTGCATCAATTATTGGAAAGAGAATTTTATGGTTAAAAGAATATTGGTTTCAGACATTTTGGTTCTTATTTAGTTTAAGCATAGGATGAAAATACTACTCAGAATAAAATAACACTCTAAAAAATGCAGTGAGCTTTTAATCTCTAAGTAATAATTAATTAACTGTGTGTATGTTCTCATAGTGGCCTAGATGTATTTTATATTTCTGAAAAATAATGTTATATTATACCATTTTTTTTTCCAGACTTGGAATAGCTGGGATTTAAATTGTATTTGCTGATATTTGCTGTGAGAGCAAATGAAAATATTTTTTCTAAAATGTTGAACTCTAGCTGGTTGTCACATTACTTATTATTAGATGCATTTGATATAAATGAAAATTGAAGAGGGATGGCCCAAATATTCCTTCCATAAGCTTCTCTGGCTCCTGGAACTTGGAAAGGTATAAATCTCCACTTCATTCTCCTACTTTTTCTCATGTCCTATGGAATAAGAAAGGCCAATGAACTTGCAGGTCAATGTACCGTCTGGAAGTTTTCTGAGCCTGAGAGGAGTTTGCAGGAACATGGCCCTTTGGACAACTGAGGAATCCTGTCTACTCTTACCATCATCAATAATCATGATTTATTTATACAAGATACACATGCATACAAACTGCTTTTATATTCAAGAGGCAACCTTGAAGGATCACCCCAGAACCACGTCACTATCATTCACACCCGTTATAATTCTCATGCTTCCAAGTCCAGATTCCAACCCCTGGAATACACTACTGAAAAAGAACTGCAATATATCCCTCAAGTACTGTGACGTAACCAATGCAGCCATCAACACTGACAGGTGAATACATTAATTCCATCTGGAACCAGGGGAATTAACTGGCATAGTTTACACTTATTTAAAGACAGCATTTGTTGAGTTCTTGTTAATACATGTGCCAGAAACTTTACATTTTCTCACTTAATCCTCTCAACAGCCCTGTGAGGTAGGTACAGATTATTACCCTCATTTTATAGAAGAGAAAACTGAGGCTCAGAATAATGACTAAGGTCACATAGCTTTCTGAGATCAGGCCATGGAGCCAAGATCTGAGCTCAGACTTCCAAATCCAAAGTAAAAACATTCATAACTCAGTTATGCAGCTTCTGGAGGACTCAAGAATTTACTGTAGGTGATGACTTCCCTATATGATCCTCTATAGCTACAGTGGATCTGTAATTCAATGTGTTATTAAGGATATTAGCAATAGTAACAATTTGTACTACAATGAAAGGAATCTACATTGTCACTTTCATTACAGGGAGGAAACCATTCATTAAAAGATCAGCCTTCATGTCAATTACTAGTTTCATTACTTGACTTTCTTTTGAGTGTCTTTCTTCTCCCCCCCACCTCTCAACACACAAAATTGCATTTGTTATCTGGTGCCTTATTAACCTTCATTATGCAATGTGTGATTAATAATAGTTGTCAATGAGTCTTGGCTACGTATCAAGGGAATTTCAAAGATAAATTTACTGATCCAAAAGTGCTAGATTAAATATTTTGTTATGGATTCATGTATTTCTACTAGAAATATAAAATTAAACACAAACTACAAATGAGGTGTTAAATCAAATTCCAAGGTCCTTTCCTTGGGATATTTTTTTCAAAGTCAGGATGCAAACAGTGTGCATTCACTAAAGATCCATTAAGTACACTGTGGTTCAGAAAGTTATGTCATAATGAAACACACCACAATAGCTCAGAAACAGCTTCTGAAACAAAGATTTAGTTTGCTAATACCAGGCCAAAATTTTCCTCCTTTGCAATGTGTGTGTGTGTGTGTGTGTGTGTACTATCCTTTGTAAGAGTTTTAGCTCACAGTGGGCTCACAGGCAGCCAACAATCCACTAAGTTTCAGTGTCTGAAGACTTTCACACAAGTTAAGAAAGAAAGAAAAATGCCTGCCTGTTCCATGGAGAAGAGTGGTGCTTGCCTGTTGTACCGTTTTCAGTTTGCAATGCCCCAGCGGACGAAGGCCTGGTAGAGGCAGGAGGCTGACCCAGGAAGACTCATGGTGTAATGTCCTTGTTCTTAGGCTTTTCAAATAGATTTGCTGAAGCAGCACGCTCCAATTATGGGACCCTTTGGAGGGTAGTAGGAAGGAGCTGCTGGTCAGAAAGATGCAATGGGCTAAACTTAGTCCCCTTGACATCTCTAGGGGCTGTCCATACAGTTGGAGGGGAGGTGGTGGCTTCCACAGTATTCTACCAGAGCCAAACCAATCAAACTCACCTTGAAAAAAGCCCTTGAAAGATTAGAGCCCTTGTTCATACTCTACTCAGAGCAAGCAGGAAAGATGCCGATGAGTTGACTGGTAACAAGATCTGGATATTCTCTGGAGGTCAGTATTAGAGGAGCACAAGAATCTAGGGAGTGATGGAAAGTGGCAGGGATGCACATTAGAAAAGAGGCCCAGAGCAGGCCATTCAGAAGTAAAAAGCTTAGAGCTGAGCTGGGCTGATACCATTTGGTAAAGCTTATTTGATATTTGATCTTTCTCTTCAGTGACAAATAACAAAGCCAGACAAAGATGAAAATAAAAAGGCAGTGACTATGGAAAAAAGAGGAACCAAAGGCAGTCCAAGATGGTAGCATAGGAAGATCCTGAACTTGACCTCCTCCCACAGATACACTGAACCTACAGCTACACATGAAACAATTCTTTTTTTAAAAAAACCTGAAAACTAGCTGAACAGCTCCTTCACAACACACAGTAAAAGGGCTACATCAAGACAGGTAGGAGAGGCAGAGATGAGGTCTTGTCAAAGACCCCACCCCAGGCATGGTGACACACAATCAGGAGGAAACTCACACATCTGGAGTTTCTGAGAAGCAAGGAGTTTGTGCCCCACATTAAGCACCTAACCCTTCTGACCTGCAATGGAGAGATGAGCCCCCAAAACATCTGGTTTGGAAAACCAATGGGGCTCATGACCAGGAGACCCAAAGGGCTGTAGGGAACTGAGACTTCTCTTAAAGATCTTGTGTGCAGACTCACTCACCCTGGGGACCAACACAAAATCAGCAATTTGAAAAGTGACTAGATTATATGTGAAGGAGATTCATTTGCTAATCTTAGTGTCTGCTGGAGGAGCAGGGGCCTGATGGGACTCTCCTCAAGGATGGAGGCACTGGTGGGCATCATTTTTATGCCCTCTCTCAACTTTGATAGCACTGGCAAGTGTGTCCGGCCCTGTGCTCTCCAGCTGTCTTGCTAAAGCCAGCAGGCATGCAGAGTCCATGAAGGGCATGCTTCTCCATCACCTGGTTCTGGTTCCATATGTGTAGAAAATCTCTTTCCATCCCTTCACTTTTAGTCTCTGTGTGTCCTTACTCCAAGTGAGTCTCTTGTAGGCAACATATAGGTCAATTTGTTTTTTTTTTTATTCATTCAGCCACTTTATGTCTTTTGATTGGAGAATTTAGTACATTTGCATTTAAATTAATTATTAATAGGTACGTACTTATTGCCATTTTGTTAATTGTTTTCTGGCTGTTTTGTAGTTCCTCTCTATTTATTCCAAGGATGAAAGGATGGTTCAATATTCACAAATCAGTGTGATACTCTACATTAACAAAATGAAGGATAAAAATCATATGATAATCTCAATAGATGCAGAAAAAGCATCTGACAAAATTCAACATCCATTTATGATAAAAACTCTCAACAAAGTGGATATAGAGGGAACATATTGAAACATAGTAAAAGTCATATATGACAAGCCTACAGCTAACATCATACTTAGTGGTGAAAAGTTGAAAGCTTTCCTCTAAGATCAGGAATAAGACAAGGATGCCCACTCTTGTTACTTTTATTCAACATAGTATGGGAAGTCCTAGTCAGAGCAATTCGTCAAGAAAAAGAAATACACGGCATCCAGATTGGAAAAGGAGTAAAACTGTCACTATTAGTGGATGACATTATTTTATATACAGAAAACCCTAAAGACTCCACCAAAAAACAGAACTAGTAAACAAACTCAGTCAAGTCGCAGGATATAAAACAAACATACAAAAATCTGTTACATTTCTATACACTGACAATGAAGTAGCAAAAAGAGAATTAAGAAAAAATCCCATTTACAATTGCATGAAAAAGAATAAAATACAGAGCAAATTTAACCAAGGAGGTAAAAGACCCATATATTGAAAACTATACATTAATGAAAGAAATTGAAGAAGACTCAAATAAATGGAAAGATAGTCCTTGCTCATGGATTGGAAGAATTACTATTGTTAAATTGTCCATATTACCCAAAGCAATCTACAGATTTGATGCAATTCCTGTCAAAATCCCAGTGGCATTTTTCACAGAACTAGAAAAGCGTCCTAAAATTTGTATGGAACCACAACAACCATGAGTAACCAAAACAGTCTTGAGAAAGAAGAACAAAAATGGAGGTATCATGCTCCTTGATTTCAAACTATACTGCAAAGCTACAGTAATCAAAACCCTATGGTACTGGCACAAAAACAGGCACATAGATCAATGAAACAGAATACTGAGCCCAGAAATAAACTCATGGATATATGGTCAATTAATTTATGACAAAGGATACAAGAATATACAATGGGAAAAGGACATTCTCTTAATAAATAGTGTTTGGAAAAATGGAGAGCCATATGCCAAAGAATGTGACTAGACTACTATCTTGTATCATATACAAAAATTAACTCAAAATGAATTAAAGACTTGAATGCAAGATCTGAAACGATAAAACTCCTAGAAGGAAACATAGGCAGTAAGCTCCCTGACATCAGTCTTGGCAATGATTTTTTGGATCTGACTCCAAAAGCAAAGGCTACAGAAGCAAAAATAAACATGTGGGACATGGGGCTACATCAAACTAAAAAACCTCTGTACAGCAAAGTAAACTGTCAACAAAATGAAAAGGCCTACCGAATGGGAGGAAATATTTGCAAATCATATATCCAGTAAAGAGTTAACATCTAAAATATATAAAGAACTCATAAAACTCAATAGCAAAAATACCCAAACAAGCTAATTTTTTAAATTGGCAGAGGATCTGAATAGACATTTTTTCCAAAGAACACATACAGATAGCCAACAGGCACATGAAAAAATGTTCAACATCACTAATTATCAAGGAAGTACAAATCAAACCAACAATGCGCTCTCATCTCACACCTATTAGAATGGCTGCTATCTAAAAGACAAGAAATAACAAGTGTTGGAGAGGATATGGAGAAAAGGGATTCCTTGTGCACTGTTGGTGGGAATGTGAATTGATGCAGCCACTGTGGAGATCAGTATGGAGGTTTCTCAAAAAATTAAAAATAAAACTATCACATGATCCAGCAATTCCACTTCTGGGTATTTTTCCAGAGAACATGAAAACAGTAATTTGAAAAGATATATGCACCCCTATGTTCATTGCAGCATTATTTACAATAGCCAAGATGTGGAGACAACCTATGTTCATTGGCAGATGAATGTATAAAAGCGTGGTTTATATATATAATGGAATACTACTCAGCCTTAAAAAGGAATGAATTCTTGCTATTTGCAACAATAGGAATGGACTTTAAGGCCATTATGCTAAGTGAAATAAGTCAGACAGAGAAAGACAAATACAGTATGATATCTCATATGTGGAATCTAAAAAAACAAACAGAACATAACACAACCAAACTTATAGATACAGAGAACAGAATGGTAGTTGCTAGTGGCAAGGGGTTTGGGGGAGGGGCAAAATGGGTGAAGGAGGTCAAGAGGTATAAACTTTCAGTTATAAAATAAATAATTCATAGGGATGAATAATATTGTAGTGCATATTTGAAAGTTGCCAAGAGAGTAAATCTTTAAAGTTCTCATCACAAGGAAAAAACCTTTTTTTTGTATGGTGACAGAGGGTAACTAGACTTACTGTGGTGATCATTTTGCAGTGTATGCAAGTACCGAATTGTTACATTGTAGACCTGAAACTAATATAATGTTACATGTTAATTGCACCTCAATCTTTTAAAAAGGTAGTGATTGTGGAGAACATGCATTTTTACAAGAATGATGTATGTGGGAATAATTTTCACATTATTCAATTGTCGCTAATCAAACCAAAGAAGGAACTGGACAACTTTTCAAAGGTAAAAATGATTTGAGAACTTATTAGGGGGAAATAAGAACACAAAGGCTTGAATTCAAGATGAGATGAGGCTGTATCCATTTTGGTATAAGTAGCAATGGACAAACTGTCAGGTTTTATCTGATGTAGCTAATCCAGAAATCCTATATTTGAGGCTCAGTTAAGCCAGATACATTTTCAAATGGCTAAACCTCTGTTTCTCCAGAGCCTGTTTTATAACAACAGCTCCACTTCTGGTGAGGGGCAGGAAGAGGACCTCTCATTTTAAAGAATTTCACAATTGCACACTCATCCTCAAATCACTTTCCAATTACCACATAAAAACAGACCTCTTTTCTTCAGAAATCATCTTTTCAGATAACTATAGCTGCAGTATGAAGGGATGGAGTGGCAAGGAACTGACCCATGGCAGGGGTGTTTTTGTTTGTCAAGAGCTCTCACCCATCATTTCTCAGCTAAAACTCCTGGTTGTCCTAGAAAGAACTGAAAGAGAAATGACTTCAGGGCTTAGGGTTAATGGGAAAAGAAAATGTTATACTTCTGAGGGAGAGGAAAACAGATGTCCCATCAAAATGCATCTGACCCTATAATGTTCCAAATTTCTGTCTTTGTGAAGGCAAATTATCATCTTGTGGTCGCTTGCCTAACCACCACTTGTTACACAGTGACTTGTGTGTGTGGTTAGCTTATATCCTGAGATAACTTTGGAGCCATACACATCTTCCCCCAAACCTATAAATATGAGTTTGAGTTTACTATTGGAGTTACTTTCACTCCCTAAAAGTGGGATCGTAAAATTCACTGGGAAGGGACTGAAATCCCAGATATTAGTGGTGTTTTATGACCATCAGCATTTGAATTATCATTTACTGATCTATTTCCATTTTCTCTAAATGGCACCTAGATTAGCTAGAAGAATAAAAATCAGACAATTCTGTGCTTCCTCACCCACCTTCGGGGGTTGAACAAATTGAAAACTCTGAATAGCAGGTGTTTAGCAGGTATTTTTAAAAGAGCTCTTGCACTGAGAAAAGTCAATGAGAAAGGAAGCAGCATCAGTGGTCGCCTTACTCCCCGATGCACTGGGGTGGTTCCAGCAGCCTCCCACCTGGGAATGGGTGCATCTGGGGAGGAGGCAAGGGCAGTGCCTTACTGAGGACCATGACTTGTCTGGGCAGGGCCTCTTATCCAAGATTCCATTTGGGGAAAGGTGGAACAATAGAATTGGCTATCAGAGCATGTTCTGTACAGGACTAATTTGGGAAGTCTCAAAGAGCAGCCCAGGTCTGAGATCGGGTCTCTGGTTTTTTATGGCAGTCCCCAAACTGTTTCTGTTCTTTAGAAGATGGGATCCCTCCTTGCTGTCTCTTCCATTACAGTTACTGATTAAGTACTCGTGGCTCCTTAAGACCACTCAGACCAGTGGAGGGCTTTAATCTTCACTAGCTGAATTGCCTTATCTTGTTTAGGGAAACAAAATCTAAATGATATAAGGAATGAAAACTTTTAAGGCCAAGTCTCTGTGACCAGGTCCTAGAACCGGGGCCTCAAAAAACCAAGTCACCTTCCCCTTGAGCTGTCATCTCTGACCTCTCAATGTCTCCTAACACTCCTGGTACTTCTCTTTACCAGGAAGGAAAGCTCTGTGAAAGAGTCACTTCTCTCCCTTATCTTACTCAGTGTCTCAGCAGCACTGCACAGAGATGACCACTTCTTTCTTCAAACACTCTCCTTTGCTGTCTTTCACAGCATGCGCTCACTCTTCTGGTTTTCTCTGACTGTTTGGCATCTGCTTTTTCATTGCCTTCCCAGCCTCCTCCTTTAAAGACCTATAACTGTTGGTGTTTCCTGGGCTTCATCTCAGGCTCCTTTCTCTTCCTTGCTAGACGTTCTCCCTAGGAGATCCCATTTATTCCTGTGGTTGTAAATGCCATCTATGTTTTATTTAGATGGTTCTCAAATTTAAAGAAAAACGTTCAAGCTTATTCATTTAACATTTGCTGAGATTACACAAGGCAGGAGCATGCTTCTATACTTTGACAATGTTAGCATCCTGGTCCTACACACTTGTTCACTTATGAATCCTTCTCAGTAATCTCTCTCCACTCTCCCACGTGGCCAGTCTGTCAGCAAGTCTTATAGACTTGTTTCTTCTGTGTATTTCACATCTCCTCTTTCCTTCCCCCTGGTCAAAATCTTATTCAAGATCCTCATCACCTTGTGCCTAGGAGAAGAAAGCAGACTTTTATCTGGCCCTCCTATGTGGAGAATACTGAACCCAACTCAATACTCACAGAGTGATGGTGGGGGTCATTCATTCAGCATGTATCATTTGAGCCTACTATGTGCACATGTTATTGAAATCACACTGTCCTTGCTCTCAAGTTGTTGACATTTTAGTGGAAGAGGCAGAAAAATAAGTGAACCACTAAAGTAAAGGGTGGTAAAGGCAATAATGGGATATGCACAGGTGCCATGGGAGCACGTGGAAAGGGCATCTGTCTCTGTCTTGGGGATCAGAGAAGTTCTATCCCTAAAAGTGAGTTCTGAAGGAACTAGAGCAAGAGTTAGCCAGAGGTGTGAGTGAGTGAGTGAGTGTGTGTATATGTGTGTGTGTGTGTGTACTGCAGGGAGGATGTGGATATGAGGAAAACAAGCACCAGCACAGTGAAGTAGAGAAACTGCCAGTGCCTCCTCACTACAGGGTTTTAAGCAGGAAAGTGATAAAGTCAGGAGCACTCTTTAGAAAGCTCCCTCTGACTATAGTCAGGAGAAGGGATGAGAGGAAAGCCAGTTGGAGGCTGTTGCATTCAGTAACCCAGGCAACAGATAACGGTAGCTTTGAACAAAGACGGTGGCAGTGGGGATGGACAGAAGTGGAATGATCAATAACTTACTGGCCTTGGTGAATGATTAAATGGAACAGAGCCAAGTTCAAATCTGATCTTGATCATTAACTGGATGCAGGCCAATCACAACCTTCCCTAGCCTCAGCATCCTCATTTGTAAGAGGGAGATAATAATAACAAATGCCCAGGATCATTATGATGGTGAATCGGGATTTACTGCATGTGAGAATGCCTGACATAGAAAGTTGTCAATAAATTTTCATTTCTTTCCTTCCTCAAACATTGTATTGATCTTGTAATACCTTACTCCAGAATGCATAGCAGTTCTCTGCTATTTTATTATATGGAAACTAACTTCCTGTAGAGCAATGTTTCTCAGCCTGGGCACAATTAACATGGGGGCCTGATAATTTATTCTTGTGGGATGCTGTCCTGTGCATTGATTAGATGCCATTAGATGCCAGTAGTACTCCAACCCCAGTGAGGACAAGCAAAAATGTCTCCAGACATTGCCAAACATCCCTATAACCTGGGGGGAAAACTGGCTGTGGTTTAGAACCATTATTCTAGAATTTTCTGTCCCTTTGCCAACCACACTTTCAATATTACCTCCCATCCCCTCAAATACGGTTTCTGATTACTTTCCTCCACGGACCACCACTCTAGCCAGGTAAGATGTATTACAATCTCATTCTCATCTCATACCACATAAGTTTCCCACACCTTACACAATGCCTAGAAGACAGCACTGAATGTCACTGAATGATATTTTCATCAACTCTATTATCAAGAGATTGGAGCCCACACTCCTAGTATGCAGTCAACATTGCATAAGTCTAGCCCCTCTAACTTTCCAGCTGGATATCATTATCTCCTATTATTACCCCCACCCCAATTCATCCTTTGCCGTAACACTCTGCCTTCCAGACTTCAACATTTCATAGATCAGGGACTTCCCCTTTCAATCTCAACTCACCCACACAAAGAAAACCAGCATAGGTTTGCCAACTTTATTTTTCTAGGTAATAACATTTCAACAACAATAACAGCAACAAGCATCCCACTATCCCATTGTTAAAGGAAAGTTTCAGAAAAATAGAAAAGAATATAATCTCAGGATAAAAGAAAAGAATTTAAATGGATTGAATTTAGTTTTATGAAAGGACTCACTACATTGCTCTTGTTTTCCTTATTTCTGAGAAAACTGGTGCAGATTTCATCATGGACCAGCTTTTGAGACCCACTGATCTCATTTCCAGGCCAACCAGACTAGGTTACTTTCTTCCTTGACCTGACCCTCTTGGCCCATGGGCTTCTGTATGCACCCACCCAATACGCTCTTCCCACCCCTCCCTGCCTGGAAACCTCCACTCCTTCTCCAAAGTCAGCATATAGAAATTAAGTTATGTCCAAATCAGAGGCAGTCTTTCTCCTCACTTACTTTACTTCTTGGGTCACTTCCATAGTCTACCCGTGGGGGGTGTTGTTATACAGGCTGCAACTAGCAGCATCTCCTCACCTTTGTAGAAAAGGACCTTGCAAGTAAACAGTGGACATCTAATAAATGCATGCTGTATCAAGCGGATGAAGTGACTCCTGCTTTGGATATTCCACTGCCTCCACCGGGAACACCTGCCCTACTAGTTTTCTATTACTGCCATAACAGATCACCACAAATTTAGTGGTTTAAAATAACATAAATTTATAACCTCATAGTTATGTAGGTTAGAAGTCTGACACAGGTCTCACTGGGCTCAAATCAAGGGGGTAGCAGGGCTGTTTTCCTTTTTGGAGGCTCTAAGGGAGATTCTGTTTACTTTTCTCCCCCCCCCCCCCCCCGCCGCCAGCTTGTACAGGCCAACTGAATTTCTTGGCTCATAGCCCATTTTCTCCATGTTCAGAGCCAGCAATGTTGCACCTCTCTGACCCTTCTTCGATAGTCACATCTCTCTCTGGCTCTGACCTGAGCCAGAACAAGTTCTCTAATTTTAAGGATTCATGTGATTAGATTGAGCCCACTTGGATAATCTAGGATAATATCTCCATCTCAAGGTCCTTACATTTAATCACACCTGCAAAGTTACTTTTACCATGTAAAGTAACATAGTCACAGGTTCTGAGAATTAGGCTGTGGACATTTTTGGAGGCTATTATTCTGTCCATGATACCCACTTTTGCGTTCTTTATCAATCCACATTCCTCACTCTTTAGTCATGATCTGAAATTTGCTCATGCTCACAAAAATAACAGATCATAGAATCAGGATTTGAACCCAGGTCTATGTGGACACAGAGCTCCCTCTAATACCTTTGTGATAAAGCAATGGCAAACCTCTGCCTTGTGCAGTGGACGGCCACCATGTGGAGTGGATGATGAGACAGTGAAAACACTTTATTCTGAGCACGTTTTAAATGGCATTGGAAAATGCGCTGATGCTTTTCCCCAATACCCTGTGTGTGTATGGTTCTGTGTTCAAAGACAAATGTTCATGGCCATAAAAGACATCTGAAAGACACTCTTCTAAATTGGGCTCCAGCTTTTGTAACTCATCTCTGTGCGGTCAGGCGACACTCATCCCTAGGTGTCAATGTATTTTTAGCATCTTGGAACCTTACACAGTTAGGCTTCCTGAGCTTTGATCTAAGAACACGTTTCTTACAAGCTTCACTTTAGCTGTCACAGTGTTCAGATTTGCAAAACCTGTGTGGAGTAGGAAGGGTTATTTTTGTTTAAAACTTTAGCATTGATTATACAGTGGTGATTATACAGTGGTGATTCATGGCTTGGGCACTTCAAGGCTTAATTAACATAATAGTGCATGGTAAGTAAGGTCTTTGTGGTAGAATTCATAACTAATTGGCACTGAACTAAAATCCAGAGTTATTGAGTTTTATTTTCTCTAGCAGGGCTCAGTAGAGACTATTTCTTGCAGAAGAAACCTTGCCTTGACTTGCATTCACTGTGACCTACAGCCTGTTTGGACAGTCAGACAATGACTAAAACTGCCCCTGGCTTCAAAATAGTCTTTACCTATCCAAGGAGGACCTTGGTGGCAAGGATTCTGAGGGATTCATCTGTTTAGAGGCAGGGCTGTATATAAGATATCCTAGGTAAGTTTCTCCAATTTCCCTCATTCATTTGCATTAGAGACTATTAGGGAAAGAGAGCTCTCTTTTTCTCCAGCTGTGTTGAGGTATAATTAACAAGTGGAAATTGTATATATTTAAGGTATACAAGTTGATGTTTTTATATATGTATTCATTGTGAAGTAATCGGCACAATCAAACTAATTAACATATCCATCACTCACAAAGCTACCGTTTTCTGTCTCTCTCTTTTTTTTTTTTTGGTAGTGTGAACACTTAAGATCTACATTTTAGCAAATTTTAAGTATTACAGGATGGTTAGCTATAGACATCATGCCGTACAGCAGCTCTCCAGAACTTATTTTTCCTGCATAAATGATACTTTATACTCTTGGACCAATACCGCTCCATTTCCCTCACCCTTCAGCCCCTGGCAACCAGCATTTCACTCTCTGTTTCTATGAGTTTGACTATTTTAGATTTTAGATTTAAGTGAGATCATGCAGTATTTGTCTTTCTGTCTGGCTTATTTCACCTAGCATAATGTCCTCCAGGTTCATCCATATTTTTGCACATGGTAGAATGCCCTTCTTTTTAAAGGCTGAATAATATTCCATTGCAAGTATATACCACATTTTGAGAGTGCTGTCTTGATTTAAGTTAGCAAAAGGAGTGCCATTGATGATAATCCTCCATCTATATATGATTATACGAGCTTCAAAATGTTCACATCCATGAAGTAGGGAATTCAACAATTTTATCCATGTTAATTAAAGCTGACAAATACATCACAGATTTACATGCACAACCTTTATCAACCATCAGGACAGATAAAACAGCTAGAGAGGCTGGGTGATGGTTCAGATGCAGGCTTAGTGAGATCACCCTGTTTCATCACATGTGCTTCAGATATGGGCAATGTACCCAGGAAAATCAAACAATCGGGGCTGGAACCCACAACAATTGAGTAGGGGGTGGGTAACAGACAAACAACCAAAAAGCAAAACTAAAGTTGCCTAGCTGAAGAAATTTAGCACAAGAATATCTTTCTTATAAATAGTCTAAAGATTCTAGTGATAACTTCATTTTCTAAAAGTCCTCCATGGGAAACGGAAGTGCCAGAAGGAGAAGGAAACGTGAAAAGAAGCCAAGAGCTTTTAGACATAATTACTGTTAACTGGAAATGTCACTCTCCCCCACATCCCCAAGTCTCTTTTTAGATTAGCAAGCATCAGTGACCAGATGGAGGCTGTGTGTTGAAATGCCTTCTGTGACGCTAGCCAAACAACTGCAGGAGCCAAGCTCCTCTTGAATAGATGGACCACCAATTTCTCGGGTTAAAGATCAGCCAGGCTCATTAAAGAAGATGCAAGGGTTCAACAGTTAAATTTCCTTTTTAGCCTCCCATCCTGAGGGACAGAAGCATCTTCTGCAACCTAAAAAAAAAAATGGTTAACCAGAGTTGGGAGATTACATAGTCCAAACTATTGATATCAAGGACTACAGGAAAGAATATAGACAAAAAAGGATGGGATTAAAGGATGGTCATTTAAACCTAATGCTATTGTCCATTAATGACATTCTTTGGTACTTTTTGGTGTGTTCTATTATAAATGTATTGACTTGAAGGGAATTAGTGGAAGAGTTTTTGTGTAAATGCAAGCTTAATTTATTACAATTCTGAGATAACCAGTACAGGCTGGCTAGGGGGAAGTAAACGAAAGGGGCATCTTATCATCAGTGTAAAAGGATTAAATTATATAGAAAATTTGAGGCTGCTACTGGAGGGGAAGCACACGAGGAAGCAGAGATCAAAAGTTACGTTTCATGTTTCCTGAGCAAGATCAGATCACAGAAGCTTGGATCAATAGCTTCCTCTGACAGAACAACTTTAATTGATAAAGAGAAAGAGCCAATTATTCATTCCTACTTTAGGGGAAGACTTGAGGTAATGGTCTGGGAAATCGTACTTGGAAAACATTATTCAAACTGACCTGGAGACGAAATCTCAAGGATTCCCAGGCACGTGGGCTGGGTCAACCATTAAAAAGTATGTGAATCAGTCAAAATTTGACTTCACTGCCCTCTCACATTCATCTGCTTTCCATCTTCATTTATTGCAGTTTGGGGTTACAGCTCTCTCCCAGCTTCATTAGAGATAGATATTAGATATAGTCATAGGTCAACAGATATGAACCCCATGGTAACTACAACTCAAAAACCTGTAACAGATACACAAAAAATAGAGAGAGAGGAACACAAGCATACCGCTATTCTAAATATTTTTAAAATTAGGAATTTTTAGAAATGTACTATATACATTTGCACTTTCCTAAACAGGAAAACTAAGTGCCATTTTATCTTGCTTTGAGATTGGGTCCTCTTTACAGTTATGAATTATCTGTGATGCCCCCCCTGCAGCTATGGCTATGGACGAAGGTGCAGGTGGTGTGGGCCACAGGAAGACGAGGTAGCTGGCTAAGGAGGCCCTGTGAGCTCAGGGACGTTCCCTCCAGACAGCGGAGCTTCACTAACTGTGCTAAGGCGCACACAGCTCACTCTGGGGGTTGCTAACATGTGTGTTGACGCCACGTGCTTCTTACTTTCCAATGGCACAATTTTTCTTTCTTCCCCTGGCTCCCATCCCCAACGTCTACAACAAGCTTATGATTTCCATAGCTTGTTATCCCTGTTGCTTTTAATATTCACTGCTCTCTTCTTTCTGCATTGCTTCTTTGTTGTCTCTTTGGATGCCCATGTTTCTCCCATGTTCCTTAGCTCTCAAAGGCTAGCCTGCTCTTGATACATTCTTCCACTGGCACAGGGCTTTTTTTCTTTTTTTTTTGTAATATGCCTAACATCTAATCTCAGGGTTCCCTGTCTGAAGTTTAGGTGTTCTGTGGCTTTCACTGTTGCTGGGCTCAAGGGTTACTCCTCTGCTGGTAAAGGCCCTTTTCCACTTAAACCCAGGTTTAGAACAGAACCGGACCCTTGGGGGGACTGTTGGTGGGGAGGGTGTCTATGAGTTAACAAGGATTTATTGAAGTGGGTCCTGAATTACTTCACTCAGTAATAGAAAATGAATATGTCCCAGCTACTCCATGGGCATGCACAGAATCAAATGAAGGGTACAATTCTGAATGCCTTGGAAATTGCATTTGGGTACATTTCACTGGGTTGTAGCCAAATACAACTTCTTGCAATACAGATCCAGAATGACAATTTACACTGCTTGATAGAAGCATCATTTGGATTTTTGGCAATTCTCATCAAGTTATATGATATGATCAATCCTTTCCCAGAGACGTAAAATAACACAAAGTATGCCATTTTCTCCTAGGTTTTCTCTCTTACCAAAGAATAATGCATCTTGAGTAACTCATTTGCAGTTCAATCAGAGAAATACTGATGCCTAAGACACCTGGTGGTAGGATTTATGACCATCTTAAATACAGGTTAACAAGACAAAAAATGACAGAAAGAAGAGTCAGAATTTACTGTCTATATATAGTCTTGGTAAATCGACTCCTTCCTCCCCTCCCAATATTTTATTCCCAGGTCTGTGTCAAGCACGGAAGAGGTAACAATGAAGCAGAAGTCATAATTGCAAGTCATAATTGCTATCCTTAATGGGCTTACAGTCTAGTTATTCAAAGCAGAAAAACCATAGTTTAAAAATGGCATAAAAGAATGGAATAATTCAGGAAAACTTACCACCTCATAGAGGAACTGATTTCTAACTTAATAGTGTGGAAGCAAAATGCATACTGCTTAGTTCAGTGATGACTAAGTGAGGATATAAAAGCAGTCTACAAATACTTTAAAGGTGTAAATACCAAGTAGGGTGAGGAATTATTTTGTCCAGTACTCTACAAAATAGCACTGAACATAGAATTAAGAAAAGGAATACACTGAATTACAATTACAAAGGAATTCTTAAAATGTAGCTCCAGGGTACTTAATGACCTCAAAAACAGCTGTGGCTCTTTGATAATACCTGCTGTCATCCTGCAATTGTCTAGTCAATGTCATTGAACTTCAAGACTGTAATAGACCCCAGGATAGAGAAAGGTAAGAGATAAACTCCAGCTCTTTTGGAGCAGGAGGTGAGATGGAAATGTGGGTACAGTCCGGCCATGGTGGATTTGGGGGGCCATGCTAAGGAGGTTGCACATCAGAGTTACCCAAGGAGCTCTTTCAGCACATTGATGCCAAAGCCCTGTCTCAAATCCACTGAATTACCCTCTCCAGAGTTGAAGCCAAAATAATATACTTGAAACATTTCATGGAATTTTTTTTTGATGAGATGTGAGGGTTGCAAATATTTGCTGATGAGTTTTAAGCAAAGGAATAATCAGCACTGCATTTTAGATTGTGGGGAACAAAATATGAGACTAGAAACCACATAGAAGTTGTCTGAATAATCCAGGGAAGAAGAGATGAGGGTTTAAGTTAAGGCAGTGTCAGCAGGGGTGTAAAGGAGAGTCCAGAGCAGGTTCAATGATGGCTTAGCGGTTTGAGGAGGTGAAGGAAAGTGAAGAGCCAAGACTTCAAGTCAAGTCTGGAAGTCAGGACATCATTCACCAGTAGAAGGCAGCCTAGAAACTAGTTGAGGGAGTTTCTTCCAAGATTGCATGGGACAACATAATCAGAGAGATAGAACAGAGTCAAATATTAAGAGGGAAGTTGAAGTCCAAGAAGCAAAAAGGGAGACCAAAGATTACCAAGCTGGTAGGGGTAGAAGTAATAAATGTAATCAAACCTGGAGTCCCAGAGCCAGTTGGATGAGAGCAATAACAAGGAGACAGGGAATAAATCTGGAGCAGCTGTAGCAACTACTTAGAATAGGGATTAGTTTTCTGTGCTTGAGTGCACTGGTCAAGATGAAGGAGAAGGAATGGAAATTACAACCTTGTGAAAGATAAAAAGAACCCTAAAGTGGGGTACAGGTTGGTGAGATAGAAATTGAGGCATTCTACTTTGGCAATGTTGAGCTTGCGGTGCTAAAGAACATTCAAATGGGGGTGTCCGGCATGCATCTGGATGTAAGGGTCCAAAGTTCAGTGGGCTCAGCAGGGATGAGTCATTAGCAGATGGTTGGTGGTTAAAACTCAGAGAGTAATATCACCTCGTGAAGGGAACAGAGGACCAAGAATGGAAGCCTGGATTTGTACATGGCTAAGTATTCAGATGTGGATAAAGGAAAAAGCCTCATGAAGGATTTCAAGGAGGAAATATCAGAGAGGCAGGAGAAGAACCATGAAAAAGTGCTTCTTTGGAGTCTGAGGGAGAAGAGAGTTTCAAAAAAAGAGAGGTCACTCATGTCCAATGCAGTCAAAGGTCACAAGAAGGTTCATTTTTTCTGGTGTTTCTGTTTATAAACATGTATCTCTATTTAAAAAAACATTATAATGTAGAGGATTTGTCTAATGCTAATAGATAAAAGATGACTGTAAAAATCACTACATTACATATAAAATCATATAAGTAAAACAGTTTAATTTGTAAGTGGAGGCATGACAATCATAGGTTCCTTGAAAGATTTCTGGGAAGCCGATCCTCTTTTCTCTTTCTCCTCATTGACACATTAAACTAAACTCAGTTTCTCTTTTACCTTGGACACTGAGACAAATTCATAAATTACTCGATGCATGAGATTTGCAGATCTTTTTGTCTAGTGTTTTTGTTTGTCTGTTTACCCAGTGCAAAAATGAATCAATCAGGCATCTGCCTTTGAGAATGTATGTATGTGTCTACGCTAGGAAAATTTTTTTGTGATAATAAGTTATGAGTTTCACCCTATATTTTCTATTTCCTATTCCCCTTCAGAAAAAGAAAAAAAGATTGCCTATAGAAACTTCTTTTCTTGGCTTTCATTTCCAGAAGCAAAAGCCCGTTGAGAGTAATGGGGTATAAGAAGATGGGGGTACTTGTGAGGAAAACATAAAGAGAGAAGGATTTTCCCAAGCTAAAAATAGATTTCCCAGGGCCAGAGGAAGAAGAAAGAGAAGTCTTGTGTGCCTGCTTCTGCTGGAAATAGGGAGAAAGGGAAAGATTTTCCAAGGCTAAAAACATTATCTAGGCTGCAAGGAGGAGAGAGAGGTGTGTGGTCTCTTGGGAATTAGAAACTGTTAGTCCCTGACAGTACCAAGAAGAACTGGTAGAACCTAGGAGAAATCAAAGCCCAGGACTCCCAGCCTTGACATAGTTTCTTGTGTGCCCAGTGTCAAACCAAAGGTATCAATCAATGCGCTTGATGACATGGGCTGGGATAATGTAGGGACAGATGCTTGATGGCCAGGGGGACCATCCTGACTCCTACAACCTTAGCAAAACCATGGTGGGGAGAGCCCTACAGATAGCTGAGGTTATGGTCCAGCAAAATGCGGTGTATCATAGTCAGAATTAAACTGTAACTGAAAAATAAAGAGATATGATAGCTCCTGTACCCTTGAGTTGGTGGCCCTCTATTCTTACCCACGACATAAATCATTCCCCATATGGATCCCTTCGTTATACATCTAGCTGTGATCCTTGGGGAAATCCTAAAAGACATGTTTGCACACAGCAGGTGGGCCAGGCTGTCTTTGTGAAGGTCTCAGGCTCCAGGAAGAAGTACAACAATTGCCTTCGGAGCATCTCTGAAATTAAGAGTCTCATTTCAAGGCCAATGACGTAATTATGTTAGCATCATGCCACAAAGTTAATCGGGATCCTGAGTGTGTTAATCAGCAGACGCTTAACCCTCCCACTAGGAAAATAATCAGCTCAGACCCAGTGGCTGTTGCCAACTCTTATTTTATCTAGTGGTTAACAGACGTTGTGATTGTTGGCTTGTGAGAGCTGCTTATACCTTCACTGGAGCGCTACTGCTCCCTGAAGTTCTTAGCTGACAAAGTGAGCTGATTAGCCTGGAGACCCCTGGGAAGAGGAAAGGGTTGTAGAGGGAAAGAAAAGCATACTCAACTCTGACAGAAATAAAATCAAATGAAAAGAGATGCAATAATTGTTGTAAAACCGAACATCAGTGGTTTAGAGCAGGAAGCAAACATTAAGTGGGCATCCGTCAGGGCTGACTTAAGACTTTGTAAGTCAGACTCATTCCAGACTGTGTTATGACTTCCAGAACTTTTATTGATTTTTTTAAAATGCAGCCAATATTTTCGTTTCAGACATTACATAATTGTAAAGCACTTTCTACCAGAACAACCGAGGAGCATTATGCCCTGCCATGGAGAGAAAGCAGAACTGTAAATCGATACTGCATACCATAAATTACTTTTTATTACAAGACCAGTAAATGATTGCCTCTGACAGTGGACCTGCTTTCCTGGTGAAGAATTAAAAGCATGTTTATTGTTGCAATCCAAACCTTAAAAACAAAACCCTTGGAGGTAGAAAGACAGATTTTAGTGCTTCTACTACTACTCTATAACACGCTGTTAAATCAGTCCCCTTTCTTAAAGCAGCTAGTAATTTATCGCCCCAAATATGTTGCTGTTGTCATCTGTGAATTCGGAGTCACACAACTGTTAAATTTAACGAACTACGGTTAAGAAATGAATGAATAGTTATGAGCATCACAAATCAAATTCTCAAATCTACGCTTCACTTTTCTTGGATTCTAAATATATTTACAGCAGGCATGGCTCCACCCCTCATTGGCTTGTCACGCTCAATTTTACAAGGACAAGCACACCACCAGCCACCCTGGCTGTCTGCCAATTACAGCTGTGGCTGGGCTGGGACTTGGATGGACTGGAAATATCACTGCTGGGCAGGAAAGGACTCTCTAGGCCATATGCTTTCTGTTTGTGGCCATAAAGGGCCACATGGTCTCCAGTGCAAAGTGATTTGGGCTATATTTGAGTCACTGGAAAATAGAACCAGTATCTTATCTTCTGCAAGTCTATGGGAATTCACTTGTTTTCATTTCTACAGTATATAAAATGACTTATATCTAGAACTAAAGGCCCAAGTCTCAAGTTCAGAGTTGCAACCATAAATGATTATTCAGTTGCATCATCTTTTCTTTCCTAATATGTCAGAGCCCCCTTCAGATGTTACACCACTATTAACATTCCAACAGAAGCTGTACAGAGGACCATTTAGGCTGGGAGGATAAAATCAGAGCACAGACACATTCTTGGATGAGAAGCAACTAAAGCCGTACTCTCTCATAGACGTTTTGTACCTGCACATCCATCCTCACTTCTCTTGTCATGTCTACACGCCCTTCAGAGATTGACTCATGCTGCCTGAGTCTCACTCTCAGATTTGCCCTGGTTAGTTTACCCCAGGCTGACCTGTTTGACACTAGGCTCCCACCTGGTATCCGCATCCTCTGTGCTGACTCAGCCTTTTCTGGAATAGCCCTATACAGATACTCTCCACCCTTGTTCTGACTCACCAGGCCACTCTCTAGGCCAGCTGAAGAATCTGCCTGGCTTCTTTCCTGCCACCTCCCCAATTAGTCTGGCCCTCAAAACGTAGGCCAAATCTTTCAACATGATTTTCTGCCTTCTGTAGAAAAAGAGGAATGTCACCCGCAGATAGGATATGGGAAGCGCTTGATGACTACTTTCACTGAAGAGGGTGTTATACCCAATATATTTGATGTATCTTCTTTATCACTCTTTCTGGAGGACCCTTCATCAGGTCAGGTCAGGCAGGAGCTGGATCTTGAACATGAGACTGAGTTTTTCCAGAGAGGGAATGACCTCAAGGGATGGCAACTGCATAAACACAAGCTCATCATTCTGAAAAGGGCCTGGGGTTCTTAGGAAATAGGAATTCATTCCTTGTGACTGGAACATTGGGGGTTGAACAAGGAATAGCAATAGATGAAGCTGGGGATACAGGGCCTAAGTGAGGAGTCTTGTGTTTAAGGTGTGTTGTTTTGCTGTCCCAAAGACAGCAAAAGAATATACAAGGGAAGCCATGTTAATAAGGTCTGGCCAATCAGAACATCACATCCTTCTGATTATACTCATTGGTTCAGAGTTGGACATGTGATCCAATCAGAATCAAGAGATGCAATGAACCTTCTGCTGGGCCTCTTGGGAAGAAAGCACATATTCTTTGTCCACTGGGACTCTGAGCCTTGAGCTGCCAGAAGCTAACATGTAGTGTCTGAGGCAGTGCAGGAGAAGGCTTCATGGAGAGCTGGGGAGAAACTGAGCTCCTAGATCGAGCTATGCATGAAAATAGACCCAACCCTAGACTGGTTATATGTGCTAATGAATTTCCTTTTCTGCCAAAGCTAGAGTTGGGTTTCCTATCCCTTACACCCCAAAAAAGTCTTCAGGCACACAGCTTGGATGCTATGCTAAGGTATTTGGACTTAATTCTCTAAAAATAAAAAGATGGTGTGTGAGGGCATGTAATCTACATAATTATGACTCTCTTAAGATAAAAGTTATAATTAACCTTTCATAATCCTGAAAAAGGCCTGGTGATCTTAGGGAACAATAAACCATTCCATAAGATTGGAACATCTGTTAACATGATCTGTTGCACATAGTTTACAACCCTTCATTATATATTACCTTAGACAGTTTATAATTGATTCCTTTTTTAAATTTATTTTACTTAAATTTTTAAATAGATATTTATTCGAGTATAATTGCTTCACAATACTGTGTCAGTTTCTGTTGCACAACAAAGCGAATCAGCCATATGCATACATATGTCCCCATATCCCCTCCCTCCTGAGCCTCCCTCCCATCCTCCCTATCCCACCCCTCTAGGTCATCGCGAAGAACCGAGCCAATCTCCATGTGCTATGCTGCTGCTTCCCACCAGCCAACTATTTTACATTCGGTAGTATATATATGTCAATGCTACTCTCACTTTGCCCCAGCTTTGCCCTCCCATCCCATGTCCTCAAGTCCATTTTCTATGTCTACCTCTTTATTCCTGACCTGCAACTAGGTTCACCAGTACCATGGTTTTTGTTTTTTTTTTTTTTTTTTGGTTCCATATATATGTGTTACCATACGGTATTTGTTTTTCTCTTTCTGACTTATTTCACTCTGTATGACAGACTCTAGGTCCATCCACCTCACTACAAATAACTCAATTTCGTTTCTTTTTATGGCTGAGTAATATTCCATTGTATATATGTGCCACATCTTCTTTATCCATTCATCCGATGATGGACACTTAGGTTGGTTCCATGTCCTGGATATTGTAAATAGTGCTGCAATGAACATTGTGGTACGTGACTCTTTTTGAATTATGGTTTTCTCAGGGTATATGCCCAGTAGTGGGATTGCTGGGTCATATGGTAATTCTATTTTTAGTTTTTTAAGGAACCTCCAAACTGTTTTCCATAGTGGCTGTATCAATTTACACTCCCACCAACAGTGCAGGAGGGTTCCCTTTTCACCACACCCTTTCCAGCATTTATTGTTTGGAGATTTTTTGATGATGGCCATTCTGACTTGTGTGAGGTGATACCTCATTGTAGTTTTGATTTGCATTTCTCTAACAATTAGTGATGTTGAGCATCTTTTCATGTGTCTCTTGGCCATCTGTATGTCTTCCTTGGTGAAATGTCTATTTAGGTCTTCTGCCCATTTTTTAACTGGATTGTTTGTTTTTTTTGATATTGAGCTCCATGAGCTGTTTGTATATTTTGGAAATTAATTCTTTGTCTGTTGTTTCATTTGCAAATATTTTCTCCCATTCTGAGGGTTGCCTTTTTGTCTTGTTTATGGTTTCCTTTGCGGTGCAAAAGTTTTAAGTTTAATTAAGTCCCATTTCTTTATTTTTGGTTTTATTTCCGTTACTCTAGGAGATGGGTCAAAAAAGATCTTGCTGTGGTTTATGTCAAAGAGTGTTTTCCCTATTGATTCTTATACCCTTGTCTTGTTCACTCAACTAGCGCTTCTCTTGTTGATACAAGGGACTGTGATTCCGTATGCACTACACAGTCCTGAGCATACGGTAGGTGTTTTTTAATTGCTTATCAGCCTGGGGTAAAAAGGATGAGAAAAAAGGCAAAATCATTTTACTGGAGTCTGTGAACACTTCTCACCAAATTTAGCTTCAATTCCCATATCACAAAATTGCTTATTCTCCAAGAGGAAGCTAAATGACTCTATTTACAGAACTGCTAAGTCCTCCTGCTCTTGTATATATTTCTACCAATCAAAGAAACTCACCTAATTGCTTTGAAATATGTTGATAAATCCCCTGATGGCTGCAGAACCCAAAAGGAAAACACCAATCCCCTTGAAATGATCAAACCAACAGAATTCCTGATGTAAAAGCAACTGATTTAAGTTCCTTTGTGAAAAATGGATCACAATGTCTAAGGAGCTATTAATTTAATTATCAGCCTTCTACATAAATCTTCTGCTCTCTTGAGAGTTTAATTTGGAACAACCATTTCCAAGAGATGGAGAAGGATAAGATCAATCAATGTCCCCAAAGACAACCATGAGTAAACTTTGATGTTTGATTTACATTTAAAATAAATATGGTGACCCTCTTCGAATATTAAAAGTATAGCTTCTGTCCTTGTTACAATTTTTTGAGTCCTAGGCTATCCTCTATCAGGTGGGGAGGCAGAAGTAAATGGATATTCCTTAATGAGTTTCAAAGATGAGAAGTGAATTTCCCTCTGTATTCAGACCTATAACTGAGGGCAAAGTGAGCTGCACGGCCACAGTGAGGCCAAGACCTTCAAAGGGGCCACCTTGGGTCTGTTGCCTGACCTTCCTCATCACTTGCTCCCTCCCTCCCACCTCTCTGTCCACCTTCCTCCCCAACAGTCTACCTGCACCTCTCTCAAAATCACTACTGATATTCTTCTTTCTATTTAAAAATAAAATTGACCATTGTCCAAGTCAAGGTATTTTTCTCAGTCTTCACTCTCCTTATTTGGGGGGATTCTTAACATCTATTACTGCCCTCTTCTTACTAAAACTCTCTTCCACTTGGTCTCCAATACAGTTGCATTATCCTTCAAAATACATCCAAATCTGTCCATGTTGTACGCCACCTGCATTGCCACCACCTAAGGACAGTTTTTTTGAACTTCCACCAAATCATTCAGTCTTTGCCCCACACAAAAACTAGAGAGATCTTTTAAAACTGTAAAGTTTTCTCACCGTGATCACCCCCAAATCTTCCAGTGGCTCCCCACCACATTTAGAACACAACTTCAAGTCCTTGCAGTGGACTACAAGATGCTACAGTATATAACCCCTTCCTACCCCTCCAACCTCATCACCCACCACTGACTGCTGTAGTCACACTGGTGTGAACACTCCAAGCTTGTTCTCACCTCAAGGCCTTTGCCTTTGTGCTCTCACTTCATTCCTGTGTCACCTCCTTGGAAAGGCCTTCCCTGACCCTTCAGCTGAAGTAGCAACCTCTGTTACTTTTTTTACCCAGCTTTATTTTTCCTCATTGCACTTAACGTTATTGGGCATTTTATTACATAGGTGTGTGTTTAGTTATTATCTGTCTCCCTACTAGAATGTATGTTCCACTAGGGTAGGGATTTTGAGAGTCTTCCTCATCATAGGATAGTGCCTCTCACTTAATAGTTACTCTGTAAAACCACTGAATGAGGGTTTGTCTGTCTTTGCTGAGAAGAATCCTATGGTATTACTAGTGGGTCCACAGAATGAGAACTATCTGAGATCTTAAAACTGCTTCCTGGCCTCTGATGTCAGTGCACAAAAGAGTCTTAACTGCGATGTCAACAAAAGTCTGGATAACATTTCTCAAATGGGTTAATAGGATTGTTCCCCAATTGTCTTAAACTGGGTAGCTTATAAACCACAGAAATTTATGTCTCACAATTTTGGAGGCTGGGAAGTCCACATCAAGGCACCAGCATAGTCAAGTGAGGAGCATCTTTCTGTTTCACAGCTGGTACCTTTTTGCTGTGTCCTCACATGGTGGGAAAGGCAAGGGAGCTCTCTGGAGCCTCTTTCACAAAGGCACTAATCCCATTCATGAGGGTTTTACTCTCATGACCTAAGCATCTCCCAAATATACCACCTCCTAATACCAGTCAGGCATTAGGATTTCAACATATGAATCTGGAGGGGGGAACACAAACAATCAGAACATAGCAATCAGCATTTTAAAGAAATCATTAATGAACATCAATCACTGTCACAGTTCTCAGGTTGACACTGGCCATTATTTACTTATACTACTTAAGTAAATAGGTAATGAATTTGTCATTTGTAACTAGAGAGCTGAGGACTACTATGACGTTTTCATACAAAAGCCTCCGTATTTTTTGTCCACCTCTATCTTTTTATGGTATCACTGCTGTGCCATAAAGATGCTTGTTGACATTTTCATAGAATCACAAATCCTAAGTAAAGCTATTTAACGGATGTATTTTTGTGTGTCTGTTTCCCTACTGTCCCTTTGTTTTGGAAAATCACCTCTTCCCCATTTCAAGTGGTTTTCCTAACCACTGAAATCGGAATTTCTGCTGGTGGTGTCTGGGAATCTGCATTTCCAAAAGTACCCAAGGTAATTCTTATGCAAAGTAAAAGGTGAGAAACTTTGATTAGAGGGGTAGGAAAGGGGCTCATGTGGGACCAATCCAAATCTCTTCTTGGATTGATAGATGAACTTTGAGAAAAAGATGCTCTCTTTCTACTACGGTTTCCTATCTGAGAAGGAATGAATCTGGGTCTTCCAGCAACCTTCTTCTCCACACATGGGAAGAAGCTCCCTACTTGCAGGATAAAGCCAAGGAGAGACAAGCAGAGCCAAGAGAAGATAAAGACAGAGAGCTGGAGGCAATTCCTCTGGACTAGTCCCTGAGACCTGATTCCTTAAAGGTCTTCTTCCAATCTTGTGAATCCCTCAGTAACCTTCTCTGCTGCAGGAGCAACAGAGAAGGATACTTTCTCCTTTTGCTTAAATTCATTGACTTGGGTTTCCGTCACTTCCAAAAGTATCCTCACTACCCTAGAGTAAAATAATGTCCACGAAAATCATACATTCAGGAGGCTCTAGAAGGCTCCTTGAATATTTATCATATATATTTATACTGATGCTGTTAGTCTTCAGAATTCCAATGCCTGATGTCGTTATGTTCCACTATGAGTGGATTAGTACATATAGAAATGGTGACATGAGCAGTTTGAAAAGGAGGGGAATTGCTTTTCTTGGGATGATTTGAGAGCTAAAACAGTGAACAGCATATTGAGATTTAAGATGTGTGATACACATTGAGGAGCTCAACTCTCGAATGGGAAACAAACACCCACTACTACTTTAAGGGGAGTTGTTAACTCCAGCGCAAGCTGAAGGAGCTGTTGAATCAGCACCGCTTTCTCGTATTTCCATGATGATGCATATGGCCACAGCAGAGTCTGCTTCTCTAGGAAGCCAACATTACAGCAGAAATACTGGGTATATATAATTTGTCAGTGGCTTGAAGCACTACAGAAGCCAAACCAGAAAAAGAAGAATGAAAACCTTTTTTTTTTTTTAAAGCAAACTGCTGAGCATAAAAAAGGGAGGGCTTCCCTGGTGGTGCAGTGGTTGAGAATCTGCCTGCCAATGCAGGGGACACGAGTTCGAACCCTGGTCTGGGAAGATCCCACATGCCGCGGAGCAACTAGGCCCGTGAGCCACAACTACTGAGCCTACGCGTCTGGAGCTCGTGCTCCGCAACAAGAGAGGCCGCGATAGTGAGAGGCCCGCGCACCGCGATGAAGAGCGGCCCCCGCTTGCCACAACTAGAGAAAGCCCTCGCACAGAAACGAAGACCCAACACAGCCAAAAATAAATAAATAAATTTATAAAAAAAAAAAAAGGGATTAACAGGGCTGAAAGAATACTTTATGGGAGGCATAGTACCTACACATTTTGGAAGAAATCTGAACTGTGGGCCAAATACGACTCAGCATTAAAACGTCCCCATTATTCTTGGTCTTTATCCAAAGTAGCATTGTAATCAGTGTTCTAAAATTAAAACACGCCTTTTTTCTTGCGGATAAGATATTATAAGACTCTTGAGCAGTACCATGGGTCAGAGTCTATCAGGAGTCCTCAATTCAGTTTAATTCAGTTCAATAAACACTAGGCTAAGCCTGAAGCTACAGGGAGAGATGCTGCAAGACCTTGACAACTGTGGAAGTCCAGAGAAATAGGCAGGATGAATTCCATGAGTGCCAAGGACAGCCCCATGTATAATTTCTAATTCTTCACTTGAAAAAATGATGCTCCTAACCATCCCTCAATATGACATCTACAGTCGTTGCCCCAGAAGCAGTTGGAGGCGCCTGTGCACAGCTGGCTCGTCTCCCCTGTATCAGTTATTGTCTACGGCTCCCAGGTAACATAAAATTAACAGTCAACACAGTCATCAAAGCCATGACCTTGGCCTGCTTATCTGATTTTTTGAAACAGAAAAAAAAAAAAAAAAACAAAGGTGTTTTCTTGACACAGAGCTCATTTGGTGGAGGGTTGAGTCAATGCAATGTAAAAACAAACAAACAAACAATCCCAAGAATGCAAATGATCAGCTTCTTTTAAAAGTGCTGGTTTCCCGCCTTTACTCCAAAACTAGTTTCAATCTTATTTTGGGCATATATATGTATATACATATATATATATATACACACATACATACATACTGGAGCATTCAATATCAGAAATATCCTGGTTAAAATATAAAAAGCAACACATATCTAGTGAGTTTAAGTTTCTCAATCATGAGTTCAGCCAAAATTCAACTTGGTCCACTAAGTTGCCAATGGCTCCCCTCTCTCTGGTTGGGCTCTCCTGACCATCCTATATTACCTGCAATCACAGAAGGCCCAGCAAATCTCAAAACACCCAAATAAGTTCTGGGACCTTTCCTCTTCCTTCAAATGCCTTTGTGTCTGGCTGAAAAGTCTCACTGTAACATCATTCTTTTAGGTTACATCATTATTTCTAGGAAGCCCTTGTACAGAACTCTTCCTTTTGGGAAAAGTAACTGATTAACAGTCACCCACACCAAAGTGAGTGTTAGCATGTCAGCCTGCTATGGAGCAATGAGGGTCCTGAGGGAACAGAAGGAAGAGAGTTTTGCTGGAAGAGAAAGAAAGCTCTAAGGCAAGGGTCTCCAAAACATTTTTGCTCATATATCCCAGCCACTCCAAATTTTGAAAAACTATGTGCCCCTTTGCCCATTTTTCAATTAAACATCTAAAGTAATTTATTACAAAATTAAACAGGTATAAAGGAAGTATATTAACATTCTAAAACAAAACCCTAACATCGCCCTTTTAAACATATCCAATGGAATTTAAATAGCATAGACTGGATAATCCATTATCATTTATTTAATAGAACTAGACCCCAACTCTTCGTCAAATTTTTATACCACTCTTTTACTCCTTTAAGTTATATTTGCCTTCCACTTACGCCACTAATTATTATTCAAACATATTATATTTTCATCCTTGGAAACCTTTTATTGATTACTCTATCATAGTTCTCTGAAACAAATAAACAAAAAAGTATATAAATTAGAATTTTTAAGAAAATGTTCTATTACCATCAGGTGGCAAAAATTTTTTAAATTTTCTTCTGAATGAAGAAATTATTAGTAGGAATACATAAATATTATCAGCAGTATACAAGTGATCAAAACAACACATGTAGATTATAAATTTTGATAAATTATCAAAGTAAAATGCTACTGGAAATGCAGCTCTTAATGGTTTGTTATTCTTGCTGTTGATCTAGCTTATACATTCCTACGTTGATATTTATTATTGGAATCAACAGGGCTCATTATCAGTTTGATTCCTATTTTTCATTTTTATAGACATATACTATGAAATGTTGCTCATATAAATAAGTAGATGGGATTGTATTATAGGAATGCCAACCAATTATTTGAACAAATTTTGAGTTATATGCCCAAAATCATAGTGATTTCTTATTAAAATTAGTTAATAATTTAATTTCATTAAAATTATGTCAAATAAATTTAGTCAATTAAATTTAATATTAATAATTATTTAAAATAATTTTAATGCTTATATCTTTTAATTCATTTTCTAAATTGAGGTATATTGACATATATTAGTTTCAGGTGTACAACAGGATGATTTGGTAAATGTATATATTGTGGAGTGATCACTACAATAAGTCTAGTTAACCTCCATCACCATACATAGTTACAAATTCTTTTTTCTTGTGATGAGAACTTTTAAGATCTACTCTCTTAGCAACTTTCAGATATGCAATTCAGTAATATTAACTATAGTCGCCATGCTGTTCATTACATTCCCAAGACTTACTTCTTTTATAATTGGAAGTTTGTATCATTTAACTCACTTCACCCATTTCACCCATCACCATTCCCCACCTCTGGCAACTTTTAATTCATTTTGGAAAACAGAAACTTGTCTTGTAAAAGCTTTTGATACTTATTCATTAGAGTCATTAACTTTATCAGGTTCTGGGAAGTGTACCAGAAAGATTTTACCAAGATTCTTCAAACAACTATTCATTAAACCTGCTTCTCTTTCACTTAAAGGCATCTTATCTAACTCAGTGTACTCAGAAATGGTTGGAGAAGGAAAAACATTGTTAATTTCAAAACTCGTTTGCCAACAAAATTTTTAATAACATGACAATTAAATTTTTGTCAAAACTTCAGAGCTGCAGATCAAGCTCATTCAATTTATGTTAGATGTCTTTGACCTAACGCAAGTGGCAAAGCAACCCTTATTGTCAAACAGTTGGCTTGATTACCACACTTTTTGTCAGAAACGGTTTGGCCTAGTGTTTCCGTTCTAATAAACGTGTTAATACGCATCCCCATGACAGCCACCTCACTTTGGATTCTTAATTCTCAGATAGACGGGTAAATAGATAGGATGTGGAGCCCTGCCAAGACTTTGTTGTAAGAATTAAATAAAGCACTGCCACCTTCACTATTTATTTTATGCTTTGTTGGCCTTGTTCTGAAAGAACTCTCCCTCAGGAGCAATGCATTCTTTGATAATAGTGGAGGATGGAAACAATGAGGTCATTAAAGAAAAACTGCCACCACTATGGGATCCAGAATATCTCAACAAGGACAATCACACTTGCCTCTAACACCGTGCTTGGCCTGTAATAGCATTGTGTCTAAGACAGGGAAGATACATGCCCTGCCTAAGTGCTTTGATTAAGGGAGGTTACCCAACTTCAGTATTTCCAGTTTTTCTTTTGTTTGACATTCTGGAGTTTACCACAGTGAGATTTTGGAAGGCTGAAAGAGACTTTGTTTTGTAAAGCAGGAAAAGAGTGATAATGAAACAGGAGGTGGGAAAAAAGAACCTGCCTAACAGCTCAGCGTATTGACTGCAAGTCTGGTCTTTGGTAGATGAGTTTTAGGAAAGAGTACATATGGTCACTGAGGATCCAGAAGTTGATTCCCTTATGCTTCCTGTGTGTGTCTACCGCGTGGACACCCTCTGTGAGTCCTGGGAGCAGAGGAACATGGTAAGGAGTTCTCTGGCCTTAGGAAACTAAGGGGAGAATGAAAGGCAGTGCTATAAACAGATAGAGAGATTGTGAGAGCAGTCGGCTACATTCTGGCAAAATGCACAAGTTTTCCCAAGGAAGTCATACTTCTTAATTTTTAGGTTAACAGAACAAAACCTCTTCACTGCCAGCAGCGATGTACACACCCAGTGTAGCAGGAAGGGTGTTTTTTGCTGCCACATAGGTCAATGGCTAAATTTAGGAAAATGTACAAAATAGACAAACCTTATTTTATTTAATTTATTTTTTTAACATCTTTACTGAGGTATAATTGCTTTACATTGTTGTGTTAGTTGCTGCTGTATAACAAAGTGAATCGCTATACATATACATATATTGCCATATCCCCTCCTTCTTGCGTCTCCCTCCCACCTTCCAATCCCACCCCTCTAAGTGGCCACAAAGCACCGAGCTGATCTCCCTGTGCTATGCTGCTACTTGCCACTAGCCATCTATTTTACATTTAGTAGTGTATATATGTCAATGCCACTCTCTCACTTCGTCTCAGCTTACCCTTGCCCCTCCCCGTGTCCTCAAGTCCATTCTCTACATCTGCATCTTTATTCCTGTCCTGCCCCTAGGTTCTTCAGAACCATTTTTTTTTCTAGAGTCCATATATATGTGTTAGCATATGGTATTTGTTTTTCTCTTTCTGACTTACTTCACTCTGTATAACAGACTCTAGGTCCATCCACCTCACTACAAATAACTTAATTGCGTTTCGTTTTACGGCTGAGTAATATTCCATTGTACATATGTGCCACATCTTCTTTATCCATTCATCCGTGGATGGACGCTTAGGTTGCTTCCATGTCCTGGCTACTGTAAATAGTGCTGCAGTGAACATTGTGGTACATGACTCTTTTTGAATTACGGTTTTCTCAGGGTATATGCCCAGTAGTGGGATTGCTGGGTCATATGGTAATTCTATTTTTAGTTTTTTAAGGAACCTCCAAACTGTTCTCCATAGTGGCTGTATCAATTTACATTCCCACCAACAGTGCAAGAGGGTTCCCTTTCCTCCACACCCTCTCCAGCATTTGTTGTTTGTAGATTCTCTGATGATGCCCATTCTAACTGGTGTGAGGTGATACCTCACTGTAGTTTTGATTTGCTTTTCTCTAATGATTAGTGATGTTGAGCATCCTTCATGAGTTTGTTGGCAATCTGTATATCTTCTTTGGAGAAATGTCTATTTAGACCTTGTGCCCATTTTTGGATTGGGTTACTTGTTTTTTTGATATTGAGCTGCATGAGCTGCTTGTATATTCTGGAGATTAATCTTTTGTCAGTTGCTTTGTTTGCAAATATTTTCTCCCATTCTGAGGGCTGTCTTTTCATCTTGTTTATGGTTTCCTTTGCTGTGCAAAAGCTTTTAAGTTTCATTAGGTCCCATTTGTTTATTTTTGTTTTTATTGCCATTTCTCTAGGAGGTAGGTCAAAAAGGATCTTGCTGTGATTTATGTCATAGAGTGTTCTGCCTATGTTTTCCTCTAAGAGTTTTATAGTGTCTGGCCTTATATTTAGGTCTTTAATCCATTTTGAGTTTATTTTTGTGTATGGTGTTAGGGAGTGTTCTAATTTCATTCTTTTACATGTAGCTGTCCAGTTTTCCCAGCACCACTTATTGAAGAGGCTGTTTTTTCTCCATTGTATATTCTTGCCTCCTATGTAAAAAGTAAGGTGACCATATGTGCATGGATTTATCTCTGGGCTTTCTATCCTGTTCCATTGATCTATATTTCTGGTTTTGTGCCAGTACCATCCTGTCTTGATTACTGTAGCTTTGTAGTATAGTCTGAAGTCCAGGAGTCTGATTCCTCCAGCTCCGTTTTTCTTTCTCAAGATTGCTTTGGCTATTCGGGGTCTTTTGTGTTTCCATACAGATTGTGAAATATTTTATTCTAGTTCTGTGAAAAATGCCATTGGTAGTTTGATAGGGATTACATTGAATCTGTAGATTGCTTTGGGTAGTATAATCATTTTCACAATGTTGATTCTTCCAATCCAAGAACATGGTATATCTCTCCATCTGTTTGTATCATCTTTAATTTCTTTCATCAGTGTCTTATAGTTTTCTGCATACAGGTCTTTTGTCTCCTTAGGTAGGTTTATTCCTAGGTATTTTATTCTTTTTGTTGCAATGGTAAATGGGAGTGTTTCCTTAATTTCTCGTTCAGCTTTTTCATCGTTAGTGTATAGAAATGCAAGAGATTTCTATGCATTAATTTTGTATCCTATTACTTTATCAAATTCATTGATTAGCTCTAGTAGTTTCCTGGTAGCATCTTTAGGATTCTTTATGTATAGTATCATATCATCTGCAAACAGTGACAGTTTTACTTCTTCTTTTCCGATTTGTATTCTTTTTATTTTTTCTGCTCTGATTGCTGTGGCTAAAATTTCCAAAACTATGTTGAATAATAGTGGTGAGAGTGGGCAATCTTGTCTTGTTCCTGCTCTTACTGGTAATGGTTTCACTTTTTCACCATTGAGAATGATGTTGGCTGTGGGTTTGTCATACATGGCTTTTATTATGTTGAGGTAAGTTCCTCCTATGCTTACTTTCTGGAGAGTGTTTATCATAAATGGGTGTTGAATTTTGTCAAAAGCTTTTTCTGCATCTATTGAGATGATCATATGGTTTTTATCCTTCTGTTTGTTAATATGGTGTATCACATTGATTGATTTGCATATATTGAAGAATCCTTGCATTCCTAGGACAAACCCCACTTGATCATGGTGTATGATCCTTTAATGTGCTGTTGGATTCTGTTTGCTAGTATTTTGTTGAGGATTTTTTGCATCTATGTTCATCAGTGTTATTGGCCTGTAGTTTTCTTTTTTTGCAACATATTTGTCTGGTTTTGGTATCCGGGTGATGGTGGCCTCGTAGAATGAGTTTGGGAGTGTTCCTCCCTCTGCTGTATTTTGGAAGAGTTTGAGAAGGATGGGTGTTAGCTCTTCTCTAAATGTTTGATAGAACTCGCCTGTGAAGCCATCTGGTCCTGGACTTTTGTTTCTTTGAAGATTTTTAATCACAGTTTCAATTTCATTACTTGTGATTGGTCTGTTCATATTTTCTATTTCTTCCTGGTTCAATCTTGGAAGGTTGTACCTTTCTAAGAATTTGTCCATTTCTTACAGGTTGTCCATTTTATTGGCATAGAGTTGCTTGTAGTAGTCTCTTAGGGTGCTTTGTATTTCTGAGGTGTCTGTTGTAACTTCTCCTTTTTCATTTCTGATTTTATTGATTTGAGTCCTCTCCCTCTTTTTCTTGATGAGTCTGGCTAATGGTTTATCAATTTTGTTTATCTTCTCAAAGAACCAGCTTTTAGTTTTATTGATCTTTGCTTTTGTTTTCTTTGTTTCTATTTCATTTATTTCTGCTCTGATCTTTATGATTTCTTTCCTTCTACTAACTTTGGGTTTTGCTTGTTCTTCTTTCTCTAGTTCCTTTAGGTGTAAGGTTAGATTATTTATTTGAGATTTTTCTTGTTTCTTGAGGTAGGCTTGTATTGCTATAAACTTCCCTCTTACAACTGCGTTTGCTGCATCCCATAGGTTTTGGATCGGCGTGTTTTCATTGTAATTTGTCTCTAGGTATTTTTTTCATTTCCTCTTTGATTTGTTCGGTCTTGGTTATTTAGTAACCAAGTACTGTTTAGCCTCCATGTGTTTGTGTTTTTTACGTTTTTTTCCCTGTAATTGATTTCTAATCTCATAGCATTGTGGTCGGAAATGATGCTTGATACGATTTCAATTTTCTTAAATTTACTGAGGCTTGATTTGTGACCCAAGATGTGATCTATCCTGGATAATGTTCCATGTGCACTTGGGAAGAAAGTGTAATCTGCTGTTTTTGGATGGAATGTCCTATAAATATCAATTAAATCTATCTGGTCTATTGTGTCATTTAAAGCTTCTGTTTCCTTATTTATTTTCATTTTGGATGATCTGTCCATTGGTGTGTGTGGGGTGTTAAAGTCCCCCACTATTATTGTGTCACTGTTGATTTCCTCTTTTATAGCTGTTAGCAGTTGCCTTATGTATTGAAGTGCTCCTATGTTGGGTGCATATATATTTATAATTGTTATATCTTCTTCTTGGATTGATCCCTTGATCATTATGTAGTGTCCTTCCTTGTCTCTTGTAACATTCTTTATTTTAAAGTCTATTTTATCTGATATGAGTATAGCTACTCCAGCTTTCTTTTGATTTCCATTTGCACGGAATATCTTTTTCCATCCCCTCACTTTCAGTCTGTATGTGTCCCTAGGTCTGAAGTGGGTCTCTTGTAGACCGCATATATATGGGTCTTGTTTTTGTATCCATTCAGCGAGCCTTTGTCTTTTGGTTGGAGCATTTAATCCATTCACGTTTAAGGTAATTATTGATATGTATGTTCCTATGACGATTTTCTTAATTGTCATGGGTTTGTTATTGTAGGTCCTTTTCTTCTCTTGTGTTTCCCACTTAGAGAAGTTCCTTTAGCATTTGTTGTAGAGCTGGTTTGGTGGTGCTGAATTCTCTTAGCTTTTGCTTGTCTGTAAAGCTTTTGATTTCTCCATCGAATTTGAATGAGATCCTTGCCGGGTAGAGTAATCCTGGTTGTAGGTTGTTCCCTTTCATCACTTTAAGTATGTCATGCCACTCCCTTCTGGCTTGTAGAGTTTCTGCTGAGAAATCAGCTGTTAACCTTATGGGAATTCCCTTGTATGTTATTTGTTGTTTTTCCCTTGTTGCTTTCAATAATTTTTCTTTGTCTTTAATTTTTACCAATTTGATTAATATGCGTCTCGGCGTGTTTCTCCTTTGGTATATCCTGCCTGGGACTCTCTGTGCTTCCTTGACTTGGGTGGCTATTTCCTTTCCCATGTTAGGGAATTTTTTGACTATAATCTCTTCAAATATTTTCTTAGGTCCTTTCTCTCTCTATTCTCCTTCTGGGACCCCTATAATGGAAATGTTGTTGCGTTTAATGTTGTCCCAGTGGTCTCTTGGCCTGTCTTCATTGCTTTTCATTCGTTTTTCTTTATTCTGTTCCTCAGCAGTGAATTCCACCATTCTGTCTTCCGGGTCACTTATCTGTTCTTCTGCCTCAGGTATTCTGCTATTGATTCCTTCTAGTGTAGTTTTCATTTCAGTTATTGTATTGTTCATCTCTGATTGTTTGTTCTTTAATTCTTCTAGGTGTTTGTTCTTTAATTCCTCTCGGTCTTTCTTAAACATTTCTTGCATCTTCTCGATCTTTACCTCCATTCTTTTTCCAAGGTCCTGGATCATCTTCACTATCATTATTCTGAATTCTTTTTCTGGAAGGTTGCCTATCTCCACTTCATTTAGTTGTTTTTCTGGGGTTCTATCTTGTTCCTTCATCTGGTACATAGCCCTCTGCCCTTTTATCTTGTCTATCTTTCTGTGAATGTGGTTTTTGTTCCACAGGTTGCACGATTGTAGTTCTTCTTGCTTCTGCTGCCTGCCCTCTGGTGGATGAGGCAATCTAAGAGGCTTGTGCAAGTTTCCTGATTAGAGGGAATGGTGGTGGGTAGAGCTGGCTGTTGCTCTGGTGGGCAGAGCTCAGTAAAACTTTAATCTGCTTGTCTGCTGATGGGTGAGGTTGGGTTCCCTCCCTATTGGTTGTTTGGCCCGAGATGACCCAACACTGGAGCCTACCCAGGCTCTTTGGTGGGGCTAATGGCGGACTCTGGGAGGGCTCACGCCAAGGAGTACTTCCCAGAACTTCTGCCACCAGTGTCCTTGTCCTCACGGTGAGACACAGCCACCCCCTGCCTCTGCAGGAGACCCTCCAACACTAGTAGATAGGTCTGGTTCATTCTCCCCTGGGGTCACTGCTCCTTCCCCTGGCTCCCAATGCGCACACTACTTCATGTGTGCCCTCCAGAGTGGAGTCTCTGTTTCCCCCAGTCCTGTCGAAGTGCTGCAATCAAATCCCACTAGGCTTCAAAGTCTGATTCTGTAGGAATTCCTCCTCCCATTGCTGGACCCCAGGTTGGGTAGCCTGAAACAGAGCTCAGAACCTTCACTCCAGTGCATGGACTTCTGTGGTATAAGTGTTCTCCAGTTTGTGAGTCACCCACCCAGCAGTTATGGGATTTGATTTTATTGTGATTGCGCCCCTCCTACCATCTCATTGTGGCTTTTCCTTTGCCCTTGGATGTGGGGTATCTTTTTTGGTGAGTTCCAGTGTCTCTCTGTCGATGACTGTTCAGAAGTTAGTTGTGATTCTGCTGCTCTCGCAAGAGGGAGTGAGAGCACGTCCTTCTACTACACCATCTTGAATCCAGGAATCTGTGACCGAATGTTTAAATCACAGCCTTTTCACTGTCAATATGACCTTGTGCAAATCAGAGCGCTCTCAGAGTCTCATTTTCTTCATTATAAAATAGGGATTATAATCTGAACCTACACCTTTTAGGAACAAATTGAGGCCCATGTGATATTGTGTATATGTATTTAATGAACAACTATTAGTGTTAGACACCATGTTGGCTCTGGATATACAACAGTGAGTATAATACGGCTTCAAGGACTTGACACAGTCTAGTGGTAGAGACAGATAAGTGAACAGGTTAAGTGGGAGGGAACATGATATGCACAGCAACTGTCATGGGAACACTTAGGAGCCTTGAGGGCTCAGGCAAGGCTTGCCAGAGGAGATTCATATAAGCTGACTCCTGAGGCATGAGTAGGAGTTTAATGATGAGATATATATGCGAAGTGCTCTGTGTTCTCTGAGGAGAAAGAAAATATTTTCCTTACCAAGTCAGTTTTCATGCTATTCCAGCGAACTGAATGTGAAGTTCACTTTCAAAGAAATGTGTACATATTATGTGTAATCAACTCCATTTTTGGCTTTGGAGGAAGAGACATGTACAAGATGTCTTTTCACTATATAACTTTTGGTCTACAACTATGATCTTTGAAAATGGAGAAGGGTAACTTTTTAAAGACTTTTCATTAATCTGCTTAAGAGAGATTAGCTTTTATATTACAACAACATGCTCTGATAATTGTAACACTGACTAATTCCATTAAGTGTATTTATTCTTATTTGAATAGTTGATTAGGTTCTTCTACTATCATCATTCATCATCTTGTGCTTATCTTTTAGGGATTTACAAATATATCTTATATATATGATAATCGGCCAATTGCAATATTCCCAAAGAGTTTAATTTTTCATCTCTTGAACAAAACAGTTCAGTCATCCATGCTCAGACAATTTTCCCCACAACATCCAACATCATTGATGTTGTTAAGCCTTTTTCATGTAGAGCTCACCGACAGCTCACCATTCTCCATCTTAACCATTTCCAACTTTTTACCCTCTGCTTTCTCATTACCTCTAGGCATATACAGGAGAACACACAGTTGTGCTTTGTAATTATCATCATTTACTTCTAATTTGCTCTTCAACATCAGCAACATGAAAGCTTTTCATTTCCATATCTCATTTTAATGTGACAGCTTTAAAAATAAATGTAGCCCAGGGAAAATGTTTTCTCCTGTTCATGACTGAATGTAATCATGGAGTTAGAAGACACATATTCCACTGCTTGTATGATTTACATCCCACAGGACAGAAAAGATATATGTATTTTATTTAATGTTCATCCTTCTATTGATTTGCAGGGCCAGGGCCACTCTGATACAATTGTAAATGTTGAAGAGTTTTGCTTTGATGCACTACCTCCTACATATAAGCAGTGTGACTTTGCAATTCTTGAAGACTAATAAAATTTCATCACGTCACTGCTGAGGAGTGGCCAACAAAAACTTGCCACAGTAAAAGAAACAAAATTGAGTTATTTGTAGTGAGGTGGATGGACCTAGAGTCTGTCATACAGAGTGAAGTAAGTCAGAAAGAGAAAAACAAATACCATATGCTAACACATATATATGGAATCTAAGAAAAAAAAAAAAGGTCATGAAGAACCTAGGGGTAAGATGGGAATAAAGACACAGACTTACTAGAGAATGGACTTGAGGATATGGGGAGGGGGAAGGCTAAGCTGTGACAAAGTGAGAGAGTGGCATGGACATATACACACTACCAAACGTAAAATAGATAGCTAGTGGGAAGCAGCCGCATAGCACAGGGAGATCAGCTCTGTGCTTTGTGACCACCTAGGGGGGTGGGATAGGGAGGGTGGGAGGGAGGGAGACCGCAAGAGGGAAGAGATATGGGAACATATGTATATGTATAATTGATTCACTTTTTTATAAAGCAGAAACTAATACACCATTGTAAAGCAATTATACTCCAATAAAGATGTTAAAAAAAAAAATCTGCCACAGTAACTCAATGAAGAACACAGCACACTGAGTCAATTGTATTTCTTTTTACACCAATACCACACAGCAAAAATAAAGCAATAGCAACTCAAGCAATTTATATTGAAATATGGTAAAGGTTTTAATCCATTACACACCATGTCTCATCAACAAGGTAGGAAGTAAGGTGTTTATTGCCCTCTTGTAATGGGGGCAGATACTTGAATCAAGGAGGGAACATGGAGGAAGAGGTGATATGGTATGTTTTGGAATCAGCCCTGAGCCACTGTATTTGTTTTTTTTCTTTTTTTTGAGGCCACTGTATTTGTAGTCAACATTCATGACCCAGAATCAGGAATGTACTCACAGATCTGTGGAGAATTCTCAATCAGAAGGGTTGTTACTGCTCTTAATACCACTGACCACATTCAAAATGACTCTAATATTTTTGAGATATTTTAGTATCAGAAGAATGCAATTTAATGCCATAAGCGTAAACATATAAATGAGAAAACATTTAGGACAAAAACCTAACAGCAGACCTTAAAATTGAAAAGAGAAAATTTTGGGAAATATTAACTGTTTATAAAGTAAATACACAATTAACAATGACTATGAAAAAAACCATATCATATTCATGAAGAGCTAAGGGTTAAGGATAACTACTTCCACTATAGTCTGTCCTAGCTACATTTTTCTATGATTGTCTCTAGTTTCGTCACTGCATTTTAAATTCTACATGAAGAAAGAGAACAGTCAGAGATGAACAAGAAATAAAGATGAAAGGAATAGAAAATTGATTCCCAAAGAAAGATGAAAGGAATGGGGTCTTTATAGATCTGGAGAGAAAAACGAGTAACAGGTAACAACTATCTTCAAGTACAGGCAGGATCATTGTGCTGAAGAGTTATTTCCATTATCAACCGAATGAAAACAAAACAAGACATAAAAAACAAGAGACTAATGAAAAGAAATGGGCTTACATGAATGTACTAAAGAAATATCAGACTTAAGAAAAAAAAATTTTTAAATATGGAAATTATCAAACTATGAAATAGAGTACCTGAAAATATTTTGGAAATCACTGCCCTGAGCACATAAAAATATTTTTTGTTTTTTATGAAATAAACAAACATCCATTATAGAAAATCTAGAAAAAAATAGTGAGCAAAGGAGATGACTATAAAAAGCACCTATAATTCCATAAGCCAGAGAGAGCTAAATCCTTCGTCTCTTCTTTGTGTGTGCATGCGCATACGTACATGTGTTTGTTTTTAGCAAAACAGGCAACCTTTGTTCTTTCTATTTTTTAACCTGATCCTTCCACTTAAAATCATGTGTGAACATCTTTTCATAGCTTTATAGTATTCTACTGTCCTATTAAGCTTCATTTATTTAACCAGTCCCTTATATGGGGTATTTTAATTGTTCCTGGTTCTTCTTTTTACAAACATGTGATGAGAATTTATATAACTAAACATTTGCTAACATATATAATTACATTTCTAATATAAATTTCTAGAAGCAAATTGCTGAATCAAGGGTTTGCAGAATTCTAAGGTCATTAGTAACTATTTCTTAACTATCTTCCAGAAAATTTGAAATGATTTATACTACCACTGGCAGTGTGAAAGAGTGACCTTTTCTAAAGACTCAGATATAACTGAGTATTATTATTTTAAAACATAATGCCCAGATATACAGATGGCCAACAGACACATGAAAGAATGCTCAACATCCTTAATCATTAGAGAAATGCAAATCAAAACTACAATGAGGTATCATCTCACACCGGTCAGAATGGCCATCATCAAAAAATCCAGAAACAATAAATGCTGGAGAGGGTGTGGAGGAAAGGGAACACTCTTGCACTGTTGGTGGGAATGTAAATTGATACAGCCACTATGGAGAAGAGTATGGAGGTTCCTTAAAAAACTAAAAACAGAACTACCATACAACCCAGCAATCCCACTACTCGGTATATACCCTGAGAAAACCATAATTCAAAAAGAGTCATGTACCAAAATGTTCATTGCAGCTCTATTTACAACAGCCAGGACATGGAAGCAACCAAAGTGTCCATCATCGGATGAATGGATAAAGAAGATGTGGCACATATATACAATGGAATATTACTCAGCCATAAAAAGAAATGAAATGGAGGTATTTGTAATGAGGTGGAGGGAGTTAGAGTCTGTCATACAGAATGAAGTAAGTCAGAAAGAGAAAAACAAATACAGTATGCTAACACATATATATAGAATCTAAGGGAAAAAAAAAAAAAGGACATGAAGAACCTAGTGGTAAGACGGGAATAAAGACACAGACCTACTAGCATATGGGGAGGGGGAAGGGTAAGCTGTGACAAAGTGAGAGAGTGGCATGGACATATATACACTACCAAACGTAAAATAGATAGCTAGTGGGAAGCAACTGAATAGCACAGGGAGATCAGCTCAGTGCTTTGTGACCACCTAGAGGGGTGGGATAGGGAGGGTGGGAGGGAGGGAGATGCAAGAGGGAAGAGATATGGGAACATATGTATATGTATAACTGATTCACTTTGTTTTAAAGCAGAAACTAACACACCATTGTAAAGCAATTATACTTCAATAAAGATGTTAAAAAAAAAAAAAAAAAAAACCATAATGCCCTGAAAACTAGAACGACCAGAATCATCCTATAAACCAGTTAGTATGGAATAGAGTTGAAAAAACAATAAGAAATGTTATTTATGCCCTAACAATACTGGCATTGGAAAAATACATGTTATTAGAAACCCTTTGTGTTGTAAGGGTTAGAAAGTCACTTTTAGACAAGTTACACTACAGTAGTGCATTTCACCTTCCTTGTAAGGAGCAAACCCAAGTACCTCAGGAGGTGATGTATGTGATGGGGACAGGCAGAGCACAGCATCCTGGACCCACCCTGGACAACAGGTACAATCTTCTGTCATCTTAATGTAGAGCAGTTATCATTCACGCCATCAGAGTCAAGAGATCTGTAAGTACCCACTAGGCAGATGGTTTAGCCAACACATAGACACTGTTTTTGTGGTCTTTTCTTGCACATCTTTATGATTTCAAATAAGAAGGGTATAACACCATTTTTTCCTTAATTTGGTGGTAAGCATTATCTCTTTTAAGAACTAAAGCATTAAAAACTGACTTCTTTCCTACTTTTTAGGTAAAAGTATTTCCAAATTCCAAACCATAGGATAAAGAGGACAGGTTTTAACTAGTTCAGATGTTAGCAAATAAATTGTGTTTTGCACTATTATATTTCATATATAATATAGAAAGTAATGTGCTATACAGTTAGAATACAAGATCTACTGTTCTGGTGGACACAAACAATTCTGAATAAATTGTTTCAATATTCATAAAATCTCAATAATGATATGTGACGGTTTGATGCTTCATGTCTATTTTCACTGAATGATTTTCTTTATAGGTATATTTAGGAGTCTAATTTCCATCCCTTTGACCAAATGCATTTACAATAAGCAGACCACTATCTGATTATTTTAAAATTCTTTTCAGTTAATTCTATTCCCAGCACAGTACAGCTGCAGAATAAATTTGGTTTTCTTTGAGATTTTCCTTGAGTTACAACCTTTCCTTTTCCCTCTATTTCAAATGGGAATCTGTCATTTCTAGAATTCTGTTTTACTTCTCTTAACATGCATGAGCCTTAGGCTGTGGCAGGTCAACTGTCCCAGAACCTCTGAAGTCACAGTATTTAATAGTAGACATCAGAGACAAGAAGGGCTTGGGAAATACAGCCCCAAACCTCCAGAAGAGAAGGATTGAGTGGCTTGTCAATAAGACTCATCCTTACCTTTAAGGGATAGCAGTATGTATCTTCAGTTCTACAGTTCACAACAATAAAACCACAAGCAAAAAATTCCATTTAGATGGAGCTCCAAAGTTTATTAACATCTTATTTGCTCTTAACTTCAAATGTAAAAATGTCTGCCTTCAGTTTACACCACATTAGCAATTGTATAGAGCAGTAACTGCTCCCAAGTGACTGGAGCAGTTTAGTTGGCTGGGTTTGAAGGCTTTGTCTTACTTAATAGCTTTTAAATTAGCAGAATGAATGTCGTTGAAAGAAAAATAGCATTAAAGTGGTATATGGTATTGGCTTATAATTTTGTAAAGCATCTGTGCAAATATACTTGTGATTAACCAAGGACTAATATTTGAAGTTCATGAGGATACACCAAATCAAGAAGTTTGTTCCTTTCTTTATTCTTTCCTTCCTCCACTCAATACATATTTACTGAGCACTTTTGCCTGACACTGTGATAAACCGTGGGGATATATTAATGATAAAGATGAGGAGGCAAGAAGTAAATACAAAGTTGCAATATAAAATGACAAGTGTATAGACAAGATAACTATATGCCAGGTAAGCTAGAGGGTAAAGCTGCTAGAAGTGTAGGGTTAAATGGGGCAGGTTTGAGAGGATATCTCAGGGACACATGTCAGTTGAAGGCTGACAAGGCATTTGAAAGGTCAATAAGAATATTCCTGGGAGAAAAGGCTGGGAGACATAAAGGAGCACAGACCATTCAGAGAGCTGCACACGGTCACATCTGAACAGAAGAGAGGGTTTTTTTGTTATTGAGCTGCATGAGCTGCTTGTAAATCTTGGAGATTAATCCTTTGTCAGTTGCTTCATTTGCAAATATTTTCTTCCATTCTGAGGGTTGTCTTTTGGTCTTGTTTATGGTTTCCTTTGCTGTGCAAAAGCTTTTAAGTTTCATTAGGTCCCATTTGTTTATTTGTGTTCTTATTTCCATTTCTCTGGGAGCTGGGTCAAAAAGAATCTTGCTGTGATGTATGTCATAGAGTGTTCTGCCTATGTTTTCCTCTAAGACAACCCAATCCAAAAATGGGCAGAAGACCTAAATAGACATTTCTCCAAAGAAGATATACAGATTGCCAACAGACACATGAAAGAATGCTCAACATCATTAATCATTAGAGAAATGCAAATCAAAACTACAATGAGGTATCATCTCACACCGGTCAGAATGGCCATCATCAAAAAATCCAGAAACAATAAATGCTGGAGAGGGTGTGGAGGAAAGGGAACACTCTTGCACTGTTGGTGGGAATGTAAATTGATACAGCCACTATGGAGAACAGTATGGAGGTTCCTTAAAAAACTACAAATAGAACTACCATACGACCCAGCAGTCCCACTACTGGGCATACACCCTGAGAAAACCATAGTTCAAAAAGAGTCATGTACCAAAATGTTCATTGCAGCTCTATTTACAATAGCCAGGACATGTAATCAACCTAAATGTCCATCGACAGATGAATGGATAAAGAAGATGTGGCACATATATACAATGGAATATTACTCAGCCATAAAAAGAAATGAAATGGAGGTATTTGTAATGAGGTGGATGGAGTTAGAGTCTGTCATACAGAGTGAAGTAAGTCAGAAAGAGAAAAACAAATACAGTATGCTAACACATATATACGGAATCTAAGGAAAAAAAAAAAAAAGGCCATGAAGAACCTAGTGGCAAGACGGGAATAAAGACGCAGACCTACTAGAGAATGGACTTGAGGACATGGGGAGGGGGTGGGGTGAGATGTGACAGGGTGAGAGAGTGTCATGGACATATATACACTACCAAATGTAAAATAGATAGCTAGTGGGAAGCAGCCACATAGCACAGGGAGATCAGCTCGGTGCTTTGTGACCACCTAGAGGGGTGGGATGGGGAGGGTGGGAGGGAGGGAGATGCAAGAGGGAAGAGATATGGGAACATATTGTATGTGTATAACTGATTCACTTTGTTATAAAGCAGAAGCTAACACACCATTGTAAGGCAATTATACTTCAATAAAGATGTTTTAAAAAAAAAAAAAAAAGAGAGAGAGGGTTTATTCCACGGGCAGGGATTTGCTCAAGAATTGTATGCTGGGGCTTCCCTGGTGGCGCAGTGGTTGAGAATCTGCCTGCCAATGCAGGGGACACGGGTTCGAGCCCTGGTCTGGGAAGATCCCACATGCCACAGAGCAACTGGGCCCGTGAGCCACAATTACTGAGCCTGCGCGTCTGGAGCCTGTGCTCCGCAACAAGAGAGGCCGCGATGGTGAGAGGCCCGCGCACCGCGATGAAGAGTGGTCCCCACTTGCCACAACTGGAGAGCGCCCTCGCACAGAAACGAAGACTCAACACAGTCATAAATAAATAAATAAATAAATAAAAGAACATGAATTTCTTAAAAAAAAAAAAAAAAAAATTAAGCACATCTTTAAAAAAAAAAAAGAATTGTATGCTGGTGAGTTCATCTGATTTGTTTGTAGAAAATTCACTCATTCTTCCGTGGGGAGGAAAGGGTGTAGAAGAGGGAAAGACATGAGGCAGGGGGACCAATGTGGGCTAATTACAATGGTCAGGTGAGAGAGGATGAAAGTCCAAGGTAGCCCACAAGGAACGAAGAAACATAGGTGGGTGGATTCAAGAGACAGCGCAAAACCTACAAGGACCTCATCCCCCATCAGAGTACAAAAGGCTGAGTAATGAAATTGTCATACATACAATTTTAAATACACATATAAATATAAGTATATTATTATATATATTCACTAATTATCATTTTCTTATCTTCATAGAGGTGAAATGTTAACATATTTTCAGCTTTATAAAGCAAAATTTAGCAAGCAATACTTTATAAAATCTCAAACTAGGCTGTAGCAAATTCTTTCCACTTTGTATTTCAAAATATCTAGTACTGATTTCCACTTGATTAGAAGGGATCACAAAGATATTGATAAAATCAGCAGGTTGTTGATACAGATTTCAAGAAGCTGTCTAGTACCCTCAACTATCTCTGAGAAGAACAAACCTCAGAAGAACTTTGTTATAAGGCTATGATTACCTGTGGAATCTCTGAGGCACCAATCTTTACCCACATTCCCATTTCTTCTAGGACTGAATCAGTCCTGGAAACAGCCATCCAGTCAGGGATGGTGTATAGCCAATGTTTACCCATCCACATGTACTATGCTCATCTTTATGACTGAATCCACATATACTATGCTCATCTTTATAATTGAATTCTGTTAAAGAATTCTTTAACAGAATAATACATTTACTGCATTTGGAAAAATAAAAATTATAAAACGTCTTCTAAACTGTTGGTGCATTTTGTTATTTTCTTTATTTCTAGCAGTATTTTCTTTTTTCTTCTACTATTAAGAAAGCACTATTAAAATATAATGGAATCTTTTAAAGCAATTTACCAAACTCTGTACAGTTTAGGGGTTAAATGTGATTATAACTGTATGCAGTTTATTATCTTGCTTCAAAATATGGATGAGGTCATTAGTTTAATGATTTAAACCTCCCAACCAAAAGAAATTAACGTAACAGATTGAGCTAATTCATCTTATTACTACTCACTAGGCCTCTTCAGGGAGGGAAAACATTCTGTAATTAATGACACAATATTGGTGCACTGAAAGCTAACACAAACACAAAGAATTCCCTCATTCTTTTGAAGGCCTTTCTCCAAAGGCCTGGGAGCCACTGAGACTAACTGGTGGAAGAACTTTCCAACAGGAACTGCCAGGGTGATATTAAGAGAGTTACTAAAAGGATAAGAGCTGGGTCATGCTTCATAGTAAACATAACGGGCTTCTTCCATTAAGAGTAAATATTAACAGAAATGTTATTAATGCAGGTTTGAGATATATTACAAAATTTTTTTTTCAAAGCACATCAACATCAATCACTTTACTTTATATCAAGAACTCTGTTAAAATGAGTAGGGAAATTTTGATTCATTTTGTAAATGAGGAAACAGGTAAACAAGGGTTAAGTGGTTTTCCTAAGATCACTCATCAAGTTGATGGCAAAGTAAAGACTGGATTCCATGTCTCCTGACTCTTATCTTCCCTCGTAATCTTCCTTTCCCCGTAAAGTGGTTAAGATGACACTACTCCCCTCAGTAATAAGATTAAAGCAATCAAGAGGCCTTCTAACCATGTTCTGTGCCATCACTTTTGGAGCAAAAAATGACTTTCATTCATGCTTCCCTGAATTTGACCCTCCATGAGTTGCTGTACTTGGAATGTCCATGTCCAAACCCTAGACCCACTGCCCTCATGGAAGGAAATTCATTGAACATTTTTGGAACTGGTCCTCAAAGAAGAAATAGATGAATACAACTTTCCATTTAAAAATTTATTTAAATGTTCTATTTTTAGCTTAGAATTGATAGTGGATGCATTTTCACCCTAACAGCTGGCATGTCTAAGCGTCTTATTGCCAAGGGAAAAGAAAATTTTATTAAAAATTGTTTCCATGTGTAGACAGTGAAGCATAAGTGAATGCAACAAATGAGGATTAAAATTCACTGCAGATTAAAAGATCTTGGACCAATTATCTTCTAGTGCAAAGATAAGGCATCTGGAACAAGGAACAGAGGTGGGTAACAAGGAAGCCTCAGGGCCCAGTGGTTTGATAGAACATAAGGGGATTTTTTTCCCGGTAATGGTAGTCATGGTTGATTTTGTTGTCAGAGTAGCAACCATAAGCACAATGATGAAAAACGGCATGTTATAGTACTGTGAGTTCACAGCATATATTCACGGTGATTATCTTATTTAAACCTTATTTAATCCTCGCAATATCTCTATGGGGCAAGTATTATTTTTTTGTCCTCCTGTTAGAGATTAGGAAACTGAGGATCAAAGATAAATCTGCCTTAAAGAAAGAAACTTGGCAAAAAATCATTTGGGCCTTGGGCACTGATGCCTGCCTCACCCCCATGCCTAGTTTTTCTGTCTTCCTTAAAACACAGGCCTTTGGATCCTGGCTTCTCACATGGTGTCTGTGCCACCTAAGACAGGTTAGGACTCTGTGACTCAGGCGTCCAGACTCTGTTATCAACATGAGCCATGCAGGGCTCTGGCTCTGCCTGCCCACCCCGGGGTGTCTGCTGCCTTCCCTGGTGGCAGTGGAGATGGGATTGATGGGTTACACTGGGACATCAGAGTCAAGAGATTTCTGACCCGGCTCCAGGCAGGTACCTAGCAGTGGGCACCATTGGACGGAAGAATGACCAGCACGTTCCACACCCTAGCATATCTTGTATCCAGTTTTGCACAATTAGGGAAGGACATTAATATTGAAATTTATGTTTGTGCTTTCCTTTCCTCTTTTTTTTATTGGTGTGTGCAGGAATTCTGTAGGATGGTAACCATAGTAACAGAAGAAGAAGAGAAATGAGATTTCACCTCAAAAATTGCATATTATAGGCTGTTTACTAAAAGTGGCACATCTGCTCACCCTCACAGATGAAGACAAAGCCTTCTTTTTTATTTTCCACAAACTCATTTTATTTATTTATTTTTTAAACATTTTTATTGAAGTATAACTGCTTTACAATGGTGTGTTAGTTTCTGCTTTACAACAAAGTGAATCAATCATACATATACATATATCCCCATATCTCTTCCCTCTTGCGTCTGCCTTCCTCCCACCCTCCCTATCCCACCCTTCTAGCTGGTCACAAAGCACCGAGCTGATCTCCCTGTGCTATGCAGCTGCTTCCCGCTAGCTATCTATTTTACATTTGGTAGTATATATATGTCCATATATACACTACCACTCTCTCACTTTGTCCCAGCTTACCTTTCCCTCTCCCCATGTCCTCAAGTCCATTCTCTAGTAGGTCTGCGTCTTTATTCGCATCTTGCCCCTAGGTTCTTTATAACCTTTTTTTTTTTTTTTTTAGATTCCATATATATGTGTTAGCATATGGTATTTGTTTTTCTCTTTCTGACTTACTTCACTCTGTATAACAGACTCTAGGTCCATCCACCTCACTACCAATAACTCAATTTTGTTCCTTTTTATGGCTGAGTAATATTCCATTGTATATATGTGCCACATCTTCTTTCTCCATTCATCTGTCGATGCACACTTAGGTTGCTTCCATGTCCTGGCTATTGTAAATAGAGCTGCAATGAACATTGTGGTGCATGACTTTTTTTGAATTATGGTTTTCTCAGGGTATATGCCCAGTAGTGGGACTGCTGGGTCGTATGGTAGTTCTATTTGTAGTTTTTTAAGGAACCTCCATACTGTTCTCCATAGTGGCTGTATCAATTTACATTCCACCAACAGTGTATGAGGGTTCCCTTTTCTCTGCACCCTCTCCAGCATTTATTGTTTGTAGATTTTTTGATGATGGCCATTCTGACTGGTGTGAGATGATATTGCATTGTAGTTTTGATTTGTATTTCTCTAATGATTAATGATGCTGAGCATTCTTTCAAGTGTTTGTTGGCAATCTGTATATCTTCTTTGGAGAAATGTCTATTGAGGTCCTTTGCCCATTTTTGGATTGGGTTGTTTGTGTTTTTGATACTGAGCTGAATGAGCTGCTTGTAAATTTTGGAGATTAATCCTTTGTCAGTTGCTTCATTTGCAAATATTTTATCCCATTCTGAGGGTTGTCTTTTCGTCTTGTTTATGGTTTCCTTGCTGTGCAAAAGCTTTTAAGTTTCATTAGGTCCCATTTGTTTATTTTTGTTTTTATTGCCATTTCTCTAGGAGGTGGGTCAAAAAGGATCTTGCTGTGATTTATGTCATAGACTGTTCTGCCTATGTTTTCCTCTAAGAGTTTGATAGTGTCTGGCCTTACATTTAGGTCTTTAATCCATTTTGAGTTTACTTTATTTTTGTGTATGGTGTTAGGGAGTGTTCTAATTTCATTCTTTTACATGTAGCTGTCCAGTTTTCCCAGCACCACTTATTGAAGAGGCTGTTTTTTCTCCATTGTATATTCTTGCCTCCTATGTAAAAAGTAAGGTGACCATATGTGCATGGATTTATCTCTGGGCTTTCTATCCTATTCCATTGATCTATATTTCTGGTTTTGTGCCAGTACCATCCTGTCTTGATTACTGTAGCTTTGTAGTATAGTCTGAAGTCCAGGAGTCTGATTCCTCCAGCTCCGTTTTTCTTTCTCAAGATTGCTTTGGCTATTCGGGGTCTTTTGTGTTTCCATACAAATTGTGAAATTTTTTGTTCTAGTTCTGTGAAAAATGCCAGTGGTAGTTTGATAGGGATTGCGTTGAATCTGTAGATTGCTTTGGGTAGTATAATCATTTTCACAATGTTGATTCTTCCAATCCAAGAACATGGTATATCTCTCCATCTGTTTGTATCATCTTTAATTTCTTTCATCAGTGTCTTATAATTTTCTGCATACAGGTCTTTTGTCTCCTTAGGTAGGTTTATTCCTAGGTATTTTATTCTTTTTGTTGCAGTGGTAAATGGGAGTGTTTTCTTAATTTCACTTTCAGATTTTTCATCATTAGTGTATAGGAATGCAAGAGATTTCTGTGCATTAATTTTGTATCCTGCTACTTTACCAAATTCATTGATTAGCTCTAGTAGTTTTCTGGTAGCATCTTTAGGATTCTCTATGTATAGTATCATGTCATCTGCAAACAGTGACAGCTTTACTTCTTCTTTTCCAATTTGGATTCCTTTTATTTCTTTTTCTTCTCTGATTGCTGTGGCTAACACTTCCAAAACTATGTTGAATAATAGTGGTGAGAGTGGGCAACCTTAAGACAAAGACTTCTAATGTAACTTCCACTTGGCTTTTTTTTGGTTTTACCATACATATATATATATCTTCACAATACATATATGTGTGTATTTTTTATTACTAATGTTCAAAAGGAAATTTTACTTTTGGGGGTTGAAACCTAAGAATCTTCTTTATGAAATGAATTAGCAAGTCTTTGTTCTGACACACAAGTAAACCTTGTAAATGCATAAAACATGCTGTGGGAAGAATGCTTTTGTTTTTTGCTTTGTCAGTCACACTTGATGACCATAATAATGGTAATCAGATCATCTTCTCTTCCATCTCACACCCCCAGCAGCTCAGCTACCTAGCAAGTCACCTATAACAACCACGGTCCCTAATCACAAAATAGTCCATGGGACGATTTCTCCTGGTTCTAGGGAGACAAGAAGATGCTTAGGGCAGGAACGATAGACTGAGCAAAAGGGACCTTGTTCTTCACTTAGGCCTTTAATTTTATGTCATAAAGAGGCAGAAATGATATCTGAAAAGTAGTTTGGGAACGTTCATAAGAACTGAAGAGTTTATAAGAACTGAGACTAAAATTTTTCTAGGTTTCCCCTCCCTCCCTTTCCAGGAATGCTTTGTACTCACACCCTAGATGGACTGCTCTATGCTGAGCCCAGAGGGTGAGCACTACTCCTGCCTGATGAGTGAGATGAGATACATATTCAAGGGCATGTATTCAATCACATTTAAGCTGAAGTAAAACAGGTTAATGGCTAAACACAGACTTTGGAACCAGCAAGCTTCCAAATATTGTTTAAAATCCTGGTTCCTCTATTTATGAGCTTTGTGATTTCAGATAATTAGTTTATCATCCCAAAGTGAAGTAATAAGTGAGGATTAAATGAGATAATGTACACAGTGTCTGGCACGTTCTGAGAACAAAATGAAGTGAGACACTGCTCAAATAAATGTGCCATGAAAATCCAAAAAGGTAGTGACTAGCTGGCTGATAGGGGTAGAAGAGGAAGGGAGTGAGCCTTCTGTGAAGAGGAGATATGTAAACCAGAGAAACACCCTAGGAGAGATAGAAGTATAAAGAAAACAGGGTGACAGATTGGGAAACCAACCGTAATCTTAGCTTCTGCTTCTTGCTATGGATTTTGAAAGACAAAGGGATTAAGCAAGCATGATCTTTTTGCGGGTCATGGAGCAATTTGCATATACCACACAGAGCATTAAAGGAGGTGAGGGGCATTTTTCTGGCATGGAAGAAGCAAGGAAGATTTTATTATGGGGGGGGCGGTGGATATGGACATGGAACATTATAAACAAAGAGGGATGGGAACACAAGGGTATGAGTGGGGAGTACGTGGCAGGCACGGTTTTGAGGCATGGAGAGTATAAGCAAGGAACAGAGGGCAATAATGCATATCTGTTGTATGAGTGAATGAATGCATGGGAAATATAGGTTGGGATCAGATGGTTCAGGGCATGGAATGTTGAACTAAAAGATTTAGATTTGATGCTAAAGTAGGAGCTTTGTGAAAGCATTTTGTAAAATAACATATGTTAGTTACTACTTCTATTGTCAATATCATTTCGTGGTGATGAGACGCTGTTAAATTTTTTGAGCAAAATAACATAAGCCTCGCTATGTGCTATAACAGTGCAGCCTAATAGAAATATACTTAAAGCCACATATGTAATTTATAATATTCTTATTTGCAACCAATGCAACTGACAAGGGATTAAACACCAAAATATACAAACAGCTCATACAGCTCAATATCAAAAAAACAAACATCCCAATCAAAAAATGGGCAGAAGATCTAAAAAGTCATTTTTCCAAAGAAGACATACAGATAGCCAAAAGCCACATGAAAAGATATTCAACATCACTAATTATTAGAGAAATGCAAATCAAAACTGCAATGAGGTATCCCTTTACACTGGTCAGAATGGCCAACATGAAAATGTTTACAAACAATAAATGCTGGAGAGGGTGTGAAGAAAAGGGAACCTTCCTACACTTTTGGTGGGAATGTAAATTGGTACAGCCACTATGGAGAACAGTATGGAGGTTCCTTAAAAAACTAAAAATAGAGCTACCATAGGACCCCGCAATCCCACTCCTGGGCACATATCCAGAGAAAACCGTAATTCGAAAAGATACATGCACCCCAAGGTTCACAGCAGAACTATTTACAATAGCCAAGACATGGACACAACCTAAATATCCATCGATATGAATCAATAAAGAAGATGTGGTACATATATACAATGGAATACTACTCAGCCATAAAAAAGAATGAAGAAATAATGCCATTTGCAGCAACCTGGATGGACCTAGAGATTATCATACTAATTGAAATAAGCCAGACAGATATGATATTGTTTATATGTGGAATCTAAAAATAAAGATACAAATGACCTTATTTACAAAACAGAAATAGACTCACAGACATAGGAAGCAAATTTATGGTTACCAAAGGGGAGGGGGAGAGGAATAAATTAGGAGATTGGGATTAAAATAAACACACTACTATGTATAAAACAGATAGTCAACCAGGATCTACTGTATAGTGCAAGGAACTATACCCAATATCTTGTAATAACCTATAATGGAAGAGGATGTAAAAAAAGAATATATATTTATAAATATATGTATAACTGAATCACTTTACTGTACACTGAAACTAACACAACATTGTAAATCAACTATATTTCAATAAAAATTAAAATAAATAAATTTCTAGTTACCACAAAAAAGATGAAACTAATTTTAATATATATCATAATATAATTTCAACATGCAATTCATATAAAATATTATTAAGGTATTTTACATTATTCTTTTAGTATTAAGTACTCAGTATCAGGTTTGTATTTTACACTTACTGCGTATCTCAATTGGGACTAGCCACGTTTCTAGTGCTCAATAGCCGCTTGTGACTAGTAGCTCCCCATTGTATAGCATAGGTCTCTATGATGGTGGAGAAAAGTAAGAGACCAGGAGAGGAGATTAGTCAGGAGGTGACTGTAATAGCTCAGGAGAGAAGTAATGGAGGGGCTGAATTTGGATAGTGGTGGTAAGAACAAAGAAGAAAGACAGTTGCAAGAATTATAGCAGAATTAAAACCAACAGCCTCTGAAAATTAACTTGACAGTGGAGTTAAGGAAAAGGGAGGAGTCAGCACTGACCCTCGTGACTCCAGGACTGGAGAGAGGGTCGGGAGCATCAGCAGGTGTGAGAACACAGCAGGAGCAGCCGACTTGGTCTGATGCACTGGTTGGAGGGTTCACACACTTTTGAAGGTGTCTGGGGGACATCTAGGTGAAAAAGGCCAGCAGGCTCTTCAGATGCAAGAGTTCTAGAGAGAGAGGATGGGTACTGAAAGCTAAATCAGGAGGTCATCACACAGAGGAGACACTAAGACTCTGCTATGGGGTGACATTTCAGAGGTGGAGAGCATTAGGGGGAGGAGAAGGGAGCCAAAGATAAAAAAATCACACCTACACTTGGAGGTGGGTGTGGGGGAGGAAGAGGAGATGGGGAAGGAGCAATCAAAGAAGTCCAAGGAGACCTGAGAAAGCCCTGTGTCCAAGGTGGAGTACATTCCCAGAAAGTGGGAGTCAGATTCTGCAGAGAGAATGGGGAAGATGAGCACAAGACTTGGGAAGGTTTCACTGGAAACCTTCAAGATCCCAGGGCATGGGGGAACAGTAGCCAACTACCAAGGGTTAAAGGGCATGTGAAAAATGAAGTGGAACAGTGCACATATATTACTCTTTTAATAAAATTGAAGAATAAATAAATAAGGAATAAAGGAGAATTGCTTGAAGGAGAAAGTGAAGGTTTGATGCTTTGTCTTTTAGGATTAGTGAGACGAGTCCCGCTTTACAGACTCAGGAGAAGGGTCTGGTGGAGAAGGAGGAATGATGGATTGATGAAGGCCCTCAAAGAGGCAGGAGGGAATGGGAGCAAAGGTGCAAGTGGAGGGAATAGGTGAACATCTACATCGTCCTCTAAGACAGAAAGGAAGGGGGAGAGGGTGTTAATATACAGACATTTTAAATAGGAAAGGAAGAAATTTGAGGGCTCTCACAAGTCACAGATCCTTTACATTAGTGGGCATGGTAGTTATAAATGAATTTGAAACCAGAATACATTTTCATAGAATTTACATAAGAACCAGACCATATGTCTTTCTTTTTTGAATTTTAGAATTTTATTTTATTTATTTTTTATACAGCAGGTTCTTATCAGTTATCTATTTTATACACATCAGTGTGTACATGTCAATCCCAATCTCCCAATTCATCCCACCACCACCCCACCTGCCACTTTCCCCCGTTGGTGTCCATATGTTTGTACTCTACATCTGTGCAGAACCATATGGCTTGAATGTGTATTATTATACAATATTCATTAAGCTCATCTGTTGTAACCGTACAAGTTTCCAAATGGAAAGCACAGCCAACAAAACAGTTAGCATGCGCCAGGCAAAGCCTGAAGACAGAGCTATTGCCCAATACTCCCTGCAAGGTACCATTTCTTCAGTAAATTCAGTATGGTCTATGGTCTGATCCTAGGTTCAGGCATGCTCTGAATGGGTCCATTCCAGAGCTAATCAGTTGGAAACTGAAACATTCTCCCTAAAATGAGTCAGTAAACAATTTGGGGCAAGTCAGTCTCCTCTTTGCCGAGGAGAGTCCAGTGCTTCAAGAACGTTACTATCCTGTTTCTATTATGGGAATTTTGATGTTGTTTCCTGTTAACTACTTGTAAATAAGAAAAGAGGAACAATCACTTAATGAAGCACAAATGCGAAACCAACATTTTAAAATAAAATCCAATTCATAACAGCATTGTTATTCAAATGATCCTATAGTTCTCATCTGCTAGTTGAGAATTTATGCTAGAACAGAAAAAAAAAACTTTAATAATTTTTAAAATAAATTAACTCCTGGTGAATAAGCACATACTAAAGGAAAGAAACATACAAAGCCAATTACCTTTTACCACACAAACTTCCCCAACACTGGTACACACACACACACACACACATACATATTTTCTTAGAATATAGACGTAATTTTGTATGACTTTTGAATGAGAATATTTATGTTTACATATGATGGAATGAAATTGGTAAACATAAAACATTTCTAGTTGGAAAATTTGTATTTTGGGTGCTGTGTTGGTCATTTTAATTTGTATGAGAAAACTTATTGATTATTTTGGATATAGTATTAGAATGTTTAATTTGGATTAAACACAGACTACAGTGGAAATAACTTAAATATAAAAGGATTATAATTCTGTACTTTTATTTTATGCCCCCACCCCTACATTGAAGGGGGGATGGTGGGAGACCCCTGAGCGGCAGGCCCTCCCTCACTGTGATGTGATACTCCCCAGCAGGTATCTGGTAGAGCTCTGATATCTCCCTGCCCACCCTGAGAAATGTGTGGGCTGCTGTTTCTATGTCTAGCCCCTCCACCCCCTCAGTCTACAATGAGTTTTTGTACATGGAAAAGTTCTTGTTATTTTGCCAAGCTTGATAGGGTCATCTCTTTACCTGCAATGCTGAATGAAAATACCTAGAAAGGAATACGAATGTGGAACTTCAGCTGGAATAGACCATGATCGACGATGGGAGTCATACACATATGCACACATTAAAGATCCCCTAAAGCTTAGCTGCAAGTGATGATTTTCCATTCCATTTCCCCCAACTGTATATTCTGTGGGGAAGTAGAGTATTGCCAGAATTCCTAGTTAACTGCTGATGCAAAAGGTAAATCTATAGAGACAGGATAGTAATGAAACACCAGCACTGCACATCTGAGTCTCCTTCCACAGCTAGATGAGCTTTCTTTATAGAGAAAGACATAAGAACTTAAAGAGCCCCATATCGTTGAAGGAGAGGAAAGGGGAAAGGAATTAAAAATTCTAATCTCCAGGCCTATTATGATTGATAAGACTTGAAAATCTCAAGGATACTGTTTAGAAACATATCAATAAAGTTGCCACATGATCCAACTCTGCTCATTTACTTGAATCAATATCTTATGTAAAATGACTACATGTCCAAAATAACAAATTTATGATTTTTTTACTAAGTTACTTGGAAGAACTACAAATATTTCAAAATGTGTCAAGGGTATCTCGCCCACATATTTACTTTTACATCTACTTTACAGTATATACCTTTTTAGGGGAGACAAACGGTAAAATTTTCTGTGCAATTTTAAAAGTCTGTGGATCATCAATTTAAAAACCTTGTTCTCTGATTAAGAAAAGAAAGGACATTACAATTGAACATAAAAGTTATAAAATGGTAAATTAGAGTGGCAGTCATCGTGATCCATACTTTTCCTGTTCAATCTCAACACCCCCAAACAGTTTATCAACAATTAATTAGAGTCAGCTCTACCCACCACCAGAGCCTCCCATCAAGCCTCTTAGATAGCCTCAACCACCAGAGGGCAGACAGCAGAAGCAAGAAAAACTACAGTCCTGCAGCCTGTGGACCAAAAACCACAGTTACAGAAAGATAGACAAGATGAAAAGGCAGAGGGCTATGTACCAGATGAAGGAACAAGAAAAAACCCCAGAAAAACAACTAAATGAAGTGGACATAGGCAACCTTCCAGAAAAAGAATTCAGAATAATGATAGTGAAGATGATCCAGGACCTCGGAATAAGAATGGAGGCAAAGATTGAGAAGATGCAAGAAATGATTAACAAAGACCTAGAAGAATTAAAGAACAAACAAACAGAGATGACCAATACAATAACTGAAATGAAAACTACACTAGAAGGAATCAATAGCAGAATAACTGAGGCAGAAGAACGGATAAGTGACCTGGAAGACAGAATGGTGGAATTCACTGCTGCGGAACAGACTAAAGAAAAAAGAACGAAAAGAAATGAAGACAGCCTAAGAGACCTCTGGGACAACATTAAACGCAACAACATTCGCATTACAGGGGTCCCAGAAGGAGAAGAGAGAGAGAAAGGACCAGAGAAAATATTTGAAGAGATTATAGTCGAAAACTTCCCTAACATGGGAAAGGAAATAGCCACCCAAGTCCAGGAAGCGCAGAGAGTCCCATACAGGATAAACCCAAGGAGAAACACGCCGAGACACATAGTAATCAAAGTGGCAAAAATTAAAGACAAAGAAAAATTATTGAAAGCAGCAAGGGAAAAACGACAAATAACATACAAGGGAACTCCCATAAGGTTAACAGCTGATTTCTCAGCAGAAACTCTGCAAGCCAGAAGGGAGTGGCATGATATACTTAAAGTGATGAAAGGGAAGAACCTACAACCAAGATTACTCTACCCGGCAAGGATCTCATTTAGATTTGATGGAGAAATCAAAAGCTTTACAGACAAGCAAAAGCTAAGAGAATTCAGCACCACCAAACCAGCTCTACAACAAATGCTAAAGGAACTTCTCTAAGTGGGAAACACAAGAGAAGAAAAGGACCTACAAAAACAAACCCAAAACAATTAAGAAAATGGTCATAGGAACATACATATCGATAATTACCTTAAACGTGAATGGATTAAATGCCCCAACCAAAAGACATAGACTGGCTGAATGGATACAAAAACAAGACCCATACATATGCTGTCTACAAGAGACCCACTTTAGACCTAGGGACACATACAGACTGAAAGTGAGGGGATGGAAAAAGATATTCCATGCAAATGGAAATCAAAAGAAAGCTGGAGTAGCTATACTCATATCAGATAAAATAGACTTTAAAATAAAGAATGTTACAAGAGACAAGGAAGGACACTACATAATGATCAAGGGATCAATCCAAGAAGAAGATATAACAATTATAAATATATATGCACCCAACATAGGAGCACCTCAATACATAAGGCAACTGCTAACAGCTATAAAAGAGGAAATCGACAGTAACACAATCATAGTGGGGGACTTTAACACCTCACTTACACCAATGGACAGATCATCCAAAATGAAAATAAATAAGGAAACAGAAGCTTTAAATGACACAATAGACCAGATAGATTTAATTGATATATATAGGACATTCCATCCAAAAACAGCAGATTACACGTTCTTCTCAAGTGCGCACGGAACATTCTCCAGGATAGATCACATCTTGGGTCACAAATCAAGCCTCAGTAAATTTAAGAAAATTGAAATCATATCAAGCATCTTTTCTGACCACAACGCTATGAGATTAGAAATGAATTACAGGGAAAAAAACGTAAAAAAGACAAACACATGGAGGCTAAACAATACGTTACTAAATAACCAAGAGATCACTGAAGAAATCAAAGAGGAAATCAAAAAATACCTAGAGACAAATGACAATGAAAACACGACGACCCAAAACCTATGGGATGCAGCGAAAGCAGTTCTAAGAGGGAAGTTTATAGCTATACAAGCCTACCTAAAGAAACAAGAAAAATCTCAAGTAAACAATCTAACCTTACACCTAAAGAAACTAGAGAAAGAAGAACAAACAAAACCCAAAGTGAGCAGAAGGAAAGAAATCATAAAGATCAGAGCAGAAATAAATGAAATAGAAACAAAGAAAACAATAGCAAAGATCAATAAAACTAAAAGTTGGTTCTTTGAGAAGATAAAATTGATAAGCCATTAGCCAGGCTCATCAAGAAAAAGAGGGAGAGGACTCAAATCAATAAAATCAGAAATGAAAAAGGAGAAGTTACAACAGACACTGCAGAAATACAAAGCATCCTAAGAGACTACTACAAGCAACTTTATGCCAATAAAATGGACAACCTGGAAGAAATGGACAAATTTTTAGAAAGGTATAACCTTCCAAGACTGAACCAGGAAGAAACAGAAAATATGAACAGACCAATCACAAGTAATGAAATTGAAACTGTGATTAAAAATCTTCCAACAAACAAAAGTCCAGGATCAGATGGCTTCACAGGTGAATTCTATCAAACATTTAGAGAAGAGCTAACACCTATCCTTCTCAAACTCTTCCAAAAAATTGCAGAGGAAGGAACACTCCCAAACTCATTCTATGAGGCCACCATCACCCTGATACCAAAACCAGACAAAGACACTACAAAAAAAGAAAATTACAGACCAATATCACTGATCAATATAGATGCAAAAATCCTCAACAAAATACTAGCAAACAGAATCCAACAACACATTAAAAGGATCATACACCACGATCAAGTGGGATTTATCCCAGGGATGCAAGGATTCTTCAATATACGCAAATCAATCAATGTGATACACCATATTAACAAATTGAAGAAGAAAAACCATATGATCATCTCAATAGATGCAGAAAAAGCTTTTGACAAAATTCAACACCCATTTATGATAAAAACTCTCCAGAAAGTGGGCATAGAGGGAACCTACCTCAACAGAATAAAGGCCATACATGACAAACCCACAGCAAACATCATTCTCAATGGTGAAAAACTGAAAGCATTTCCTCTAAGATCAGGAACGAGACAAGGATGTCCACTCTCACCACTATTATTCAACATAGTTCTGGAAGTCCTAGCCATGGCAATCAGAGAAGAAAAAGAAATAAAAGGAATACAAATTGGAAAAGAAGAAGTAAAACTGTCACTGTTTGCAGATGACATGATACTATACATAGAGAATCCTAAAACTGCCACCAGAAAACTGCTAGAGCTAATTAATGAATATGGTAAAGTTGCAGGATACAAAATTAATGCACAGAAATCTATTGCATTTCTATACACTAATGATGAAAAATCTGAAAGAGAAATTATGGAAACACTCCCATTTACCATTGCAACAAAAAGAATAAAATACCTAGGAATAAACCTACCTAGGGAGACAAAAGACCTGTATGCAGAAAACTATAAGACACTGATGAAAGAAATTAAAGATGATACTAACAGATGGAGAGATACACCATGTTCTTGGATTGGAAGAATCAACATTGTGAAAATGAGTATACTACCCAAAGCAATCTACAGATTCAATGCAATCCCTATCAAATTACCAATGGCATTTTTTACGGAGCTAGAACAAATCATCTTAAAATTTGTATGGAGACACAAAAGACCCCGAATAGCCAAAGCAGTCTTGAGGCAAAAAAATGGAGCTGGAGGAATCAGACTCCCTGACTTCAGACTCTACTACAAAGCTACAGTAATCAAGACAATATGGTACTGGCACAAAAACAGAAACATAGATCAATGGAACAAGATAGAAAGCCCAGAGATTAACCCACGCACCTATGGTCAACTAATCTATGACAAAGGAGGCAAAGATATACAATGGAGAAAAGACAGTCTCTTCAATAAGTGGTGCTGGGAAAACTGGATAGCTACATGTAAAAGAATGAAATTAGAATACTCCCTAACACCATACACAAAAATAAACTCAAAATGGATTCGAGACCTAAATATAAGACTGGACACTATAAAACTCTTAGAGGAAAACATAGGAAGAACACTCTTTGACATAAATCACAGCAAGATCTTTTTTGATCCACCTCCTAGAGTAATGGAAATAAAAACAAAAATAAACAAATGGGACCTAATGAAACTTCAAAGGTTTTGCACAGCAAAGGAAACCATAAACAAGACGAAAAGACAACCCTCAGAATGGGAGAAAATATTTGCAAACGAATCAACGGACAAAGGATTAATCTCCAAAATATATAAACAGCTCATTCAGCTCAATATTAAAGAAACAAACACCCCAATCCAAAAATGGGCAGAAGACCTAAATAGACATTTCTCCAGGGAAGACATACAGAAAGCCACGAAGCACATGGAAAGATGTTCAACATCACTAATTATTAGAGAAATGCAAATCAAAACTACAATGAGGTATCACCTCACTCCTGTTAGAATGGGCATCATCAGAAAATCAACAAACAACAAATGCTGGAGAGGGTGTGGAGAAAAGGGAACCCTCTTGCACTGTTGGTGGGAATGTAAATTAATACAGCCACTATGGAGAACAATATGGAGGTTCCTTAAAAAACTAAAAATAGAATTACCATATGACCCAGCAATCCCACTACTGGGCATATACCCAGAGAAAACCGTAATTCAAAAAGACACATGCACCCGAATGTTCACTGCAGCACTATTTACAATAGCCAGGTCATGGAAGCAACCTAAATGCCCATCAACAGACGAATGGATAAAGAAGTTGTGGTACATATATACAATGGAATATTACTCAGCCATAAAAAGGAACGAAATTGAGTCATTTGTTAAGAAGTGGATGGATCTAGAGACTGTCATACAGAGTGAAGTAAGTCAGAAAGAGAAAAACAAATATCGTATATTAATGCATGTATGTGGAACCTAGAAAAATGGTACAGATGAGCCAGTTTGCAGGGCAGAAGTTGAGACACAGATGTAGAGAATGGACATATGGACACCAAGGGGGGAAAACTGCGGTGGGGTGGGGATGGTGGTGTGCTGAATTGGGCGATTGGGATTGACATGTATACACTGATGTGTATAAAATTGATGCCTAATAAGAACCTGCAGTATAAAACAACAAACAAACAAAACAACTAATACTAAACTTTCATTGGGTTATTTGTATGGAAATATGTTAATATAAATGTTTCAGACATTACATGAAATTTCTAAAAATCTTATATTTGTATTTGTATGGAAATATGTATGGAAATATGTTAATATAAATGTTTCAGACATTATATGAAATTTCTAAAAATCTTATATTTGTATTTGTATGGAAATATGTATGGAAATATGTTAATATAAATGTTTCAGACATTATATGAAATTTCTAAAAATCTTATATTTGTATTTGTATGGAAATATGTATGGAAATATGTTAATATAAATGTTTCAGACATTACATGAAATTTCTAAAAATCTTATATGTTCTGGTATAATGTTATAAGTAATAATCCTAGTTATTACTTTAAAATGTATATCTCAGAAATAACTAATTTTCTTGTCAACTGCATGACAGTTCTGGGTGTACTCTGGGTGTACTCTGATGCTTTTGCAAATATGTTCTTATAAAAGGGTTTCATCTTCAAGAAATTCATGGAAAAGACTCTGACAAGTACAGGTTTCTGGTAACTGACTGTACTGCTGAACTGAATGAATAAGCATTTTCAGAACTCTAATGAAAAACTGATGAACTCCTAAAAGTGCTAACAAAAGATCAAGATGAAAAAAAAATTAATTACATGGGACTGAGTGAACTGATGAGGATGAGTATAATTTTTGTGACTTTCTGTCTGAATTAAAAAAAAAAAATCCCACAAGGACTCAGAGGCAAAGAATATACAAATCAATTTTCACTGCAAAGTAAAGGAGCTGTTACAGTGGAGGATTACTGGACTGAATGTCAATATTATGACATAGTATGAGTGTGTTTCATGTTTGGTAATTGCAATCATTGTTGTTTTTGTTGTGGTCATCCATGTACAATGCTTGGCGTTAGTCTACTTATCTCTTGTAAAAATAAAATACAGTGTGTGTGTGTGTGTGAAAAAAAAAAAAGAAATTGAAGAATAAAAACCATATGATCATCTCAAAAAAAAAAAAAAGTAGAGTGACAGGTGTGACAAAATCTACTGCTCATATGCCTTCAACTACACTGTCTCATCACAATCTGAAAGAAAAATGTATCACATGAGATAAAGAATAAAAAGAACAACTCCAAGGGTTAAAAACAAAAACAAAAACAAAAACAAAAAACAATTAATTAAGCATCACCACTTGCTGAAAATGTTTTCCATCCTACTTTAGGACAAGAAGGGCATCTATGGGAACAGAATCAATCTTGCAAAACAAATCAGGAGAAAGAGTGAGAAGAAATGACTGGTTCCTGTCCTTTGATCAGGGAATGGAGAGGTCCTCAAACATTTGTTTTGATCACAGTGAGCACATTTTCACAGAATTTACTGACTTCCATCTCTTTTGGAGTCAATACCTCAGTTCTGAGAACACTCCAATCTCTTTGCAAGACCAAGGTTGAGAGTATCCATGTGGTTCACATGTGTCCATTTCATCAGGACATAAAGTGCATCCAACATACTTCCTGTATTCCGGTGTACATTTCCCTATGGGCAGATAATAAACACTGTCCAACAAACTAAAACCCGGATGGAGACTTGGCTCTTAGAAGAACGATGCTGAGCGTATCTACCAGAACTTCTCTATTCCTCAGCCTGGACCATAGCCAGCCCACGAGCTGCCAGTCAAGAGGGGGCACACCTGGGGTGGGAAGGATGGCAGATGGCACACTGGGCAACCTGCCAGCTGCCTTTTGGGTCCTAAATCTGTTCAGTGTTCCTGAGATGCAAGCAATTGCTGTTTTAAGGTTTGAAGAGGTGGCAAGGAGAAGGAACAAGAAAAGCAAAGCTGGAGCTTCCCTGGTGGTGCAGTGGTTAAGAACCCGCCTGTCAATGCAGGGGACACAGGTTCGAGCCCTGGTGTGGGAAGATCCCACATGCCATGGAGCAACTAAGCCCGTGCGCCACAACTACTGAGCCTGCGCTCTAAAGCCCATGGGCCACAACTACTGAGGCCGTGTGCCACAACTACTGAAGCCCGCGTGCCTAGAGCCTGTGCTCCGCAACAAGAGAAGCCACTGCAATGAGAAGCCCATGCACCACAACGAAGAGTAGCCCCCGCTCACCACAACTAAAGCCCGCGCACAGCAACGAAGACCCAACGCAGACAAAAATAAATAAATTAAATAAAGTTAAAAAAAAAAAGAAAGAAAAGCAAAGTTCAGAAAGGCAGTATCTTCTTTTAGACTCTTTCGTGACGAATGACTGACTCACTCTGCCTATTATGCACATTGCAGCAGGGAGAGAGTCACAGGAGTGCAAACACCTAAGAGCCTAAAAGGACAGACCCAACTTAATGAAGAGCTTTGCTAACTACACCACTGCCGGGACGCCTATTCAGGGTGAGAAGAGAGGCTTGAAAGAGGCTCCATCTGTGCAAATACACAATTGGCAGCAACCCTCCGGAGCCCCTTCATCAGGAAAGTCTGGCTCCACGAGAGGGTTTTGGGACCACCAGTGTGGCTTAGGTTGGGTCCCTAGAAGCAGAGCATAAGCCAGGTAATTTGCAAGTGATTTATGAGGAGTGTTCTCAAGAGACAAACTTGTAAGGAAGTGAGGAAGGAGGGAGATGACAGGAGAGATAAAATAAGGCAGTCCGTCAACTGAAATGTAACTTCAGCATGGTCACCTGGGGAGCTCTAGAGTGAAAACAGCAGGTGCTACAGGGTTCTTTCCCTTTAAAGAAAAGAAGCTGGGCTTTTGTACCCCTGTTTCAATCAGTCATCAGTTACAGGCCCCCCTCTGAGGGGAGGGAAGTGTGTAACCATTCAGGCAGGGCAATTACCCTTCAATAAGGGCAATTCTCCAGTGAAGGGTACAAGCGTGAGTCCATAGCAGCGCACACTTATGAAGTGAGGGGGCAGGTGGGAGCAGTGTTACAGATGTGGGCACGGCACCAACAGCTGCTACTACACAGTGGCACAGCCTAGACTGCAAGGTCAACCACTTAGTCCTTGAAAGTGGTTCTATCAACAGCAGAGGGAAATCTCCCAGGACAGCACAAGTGTGTGGTTTCACCAGTCACTTTGCATAGCTCTCAAAAACTCTTTTAGGACTTCCCTGGAGGTCCAGTGGTTAAGACTCCACACTGCCAATGCAGGGGGTGTGGGTTTGATCCCTAGTTGGGGAACTAAGGTCCCACATGCTGCATGCACAGCACTGCCAAAAAGATTAAAAAAAAAACAAAACTATTTTAGCCAACAACAATGTCCTACTGTATAGCACAGGGAACTATATTCAATATCCTATGATAAAGCATAATGGAAAAGAATATGAAAAAGAATATATATGTATAACTGAATCACTTTGTTGTACAGCAGAAATTAACACATTGTAAATCAACTATACTTCAATAAAATTTTTTTTTAAAAAATTCTATTTTAACCAGATTATGGTTCCCTAATCTGGTTCTGGAGTAATGTTGTCCAGTTACCACCCCATCCTCAGTCCATGCCCACAGAACATTCCTGCTTCCCCCAGGGGGCACTTTATTGTGCATTGGAGTTAAGACTAATACCCGAGAGCTAACTGTGCAGCAACATACCAAGGAGTGCCTGAAACTTGGGAAGCGTCCTTTATTAGTAGCCGTTAAGTATTTACCTGAGTTTCACTAAGAAAGAGATTTAAGATACAGGGACAGAATGCACAGAGCACACCTGTAAACAGCACTCAGAGGACAAATTCCTGCTCCACGGGACCCTTACACCAGGGACATGGGTGATACAAGAACACGTAAAAGGGTAAACCAGTGGCCAGTGAGGGATCAAGATGAGCTGAGGTGCCTTGGTTGTTCCCAACCCCCCACCCCTGCCATTTTCCCTCTGGAGGACTCCAAGCCTCGTTAAGACTTTCTGTGTCCAGGTGAGTGGAGCAGTGGAGAGAAGAGAAAGGACTAAAGAAGCAAATACCAAAACTGCCTCAAGGTCCATGATCTTGGCTCTTACTCATTCAGAAGCTGTGACTTCTAGGAATCCCTGGTGACTGAAGCCCCAGAAACCAACAGACCACACATCTTCCCTCGCCAGGTAATTTTATGGAAGTTAAAATAATTCCTCAACCAATCAGAAGTTTCATTAAGATAATGGAACATCATAAAAGGGTTCCTATAATACTATCAATCTAATAAAAGCTCATTTTGATTCATGAGGATTTTTATAACTTTTAACTTTAAAAATATTATATCGTCATTGTTAAAAAAGGATAAAAACAGAAAGGTAAGAATTTATATACAAAGCACTCACAGTTAACATTGTATTCTTACTCTTCTAATCTTTCCTCCATGCAAAATATAGAGAGGGCTTTGGAGAGTTCAGTAATTATTCCCCATGGAATTGGGCTCAACATGGGCCAGCTTTTCATAAGCTGTTCATGAGCCTGTTCATAAGTCTAGGGCTTTTCATAAGCTGTTCATAAGTCTGGAAAGCTTTTCCTTCCCCCTCCTCATCTGGTTAGTTCCTGGTCATCCTTCAAATCTCAGTTAAGTGTCACTTCCTCAGTGAAGTCCTCTTTCACGTGTTAGGTTCTTTTGTTAAATGCTCTTGTAGGGCAGAATTCCTTTCTTTAAAACGCATCACTGTGTTCATAATCATCCAGTCTTTGGTGTGATTATTGGATTAATGTTTATCTTCTCTTCATGGCAGGCTGCATGAGAGCAGGGACCACACCAGGTCTGCTCACCAGCTTATGCCAATTGATACCACCATGCTTGGTACAATGCCAACACTTGATAACTATTTACTGAATGAGTGAAGAAATGAATGAAAGTACCTAAAAGAAATTATGTTTTACAGAGACCAGGATCACAATGAAATGTTCAACAGTAATTTATCAAATGGCCCCTCTCCTGCTTTACAGTTAATTTTGCTCCAAATGTGTGTGACAACGGAGTGTATTTATTTCTAAGTTATCTAATATGAAGACTTGAGTGAAAATAATTCCTTTAAAACTTTTCTTTTCCTTTTTTTTTTTTCATTTAGCAATAAAATGAAGAGGGAGACTAAAGAGTCATTTCAAGGTTCCAGTGAAAGTCATTCACATACACCCATTTCCTCCGACATTCAGATCTTATAATACTCAAGGGGTGACAAAAGTCAGGAACAACATCAACAGTCAACATCATCTGAAACCTAGTTTCCCAATCCTTTCACCAGGAAAGTACTGTCACATTATTTTGATATTTTACATCTCCTGTATGGTATCTCCAAGTCAGAAAATCTTCTGATGGGATTATACGTTTGTTTTATTTTTCTATAATAATAATTGACAAAGAGGCTCCTTTGGGCATGCCCATTCTACATGGAAGAAGGTAGATGTCTGTCAATGAAAAATGCTTGGGAGAACATTGAATAAATGTTTTCAATAATAAACACATTACTACTCCACTTTCTCTAAGCTCAGTAGGCACAGATTCAAGACATGCTATACTTCTAAGCAAGAAGAAAAACTACTTCTAAGAGAGACTAGTGTCAGTGACAATATGTGTTAAGAGTTTTTCTCAAAATTAAGAGGCTAAAAAATTAACAGCAAAAAAAAAAAAAAATGATGAATTTCATGTATTCCACTCAAGAAAGAATAGAAAACAAATCCTTCACTATTTTCTAGTCATGGCATCTAGACAAGCATTTCCTAAAATTGTTTTGAGAAAAACTAGTGTGTACTACTGTGTTTTGAAATTTAGCACTAAACAAAATTAAATGGATTCCTTCATTGCAGGACTTCTCAGAGACTTTGTGAACTGTTGTGATCAAAATGGAATTATAAGCATGTATATTTCACAAACATACTTGAGCACAGAGCCCTTTCTGTTAAGACATGATTTTTAATATACCAAAAAACAAGAGTATTCAAGTAATATGCCAAAAAATTCTGGATTAGTTAAAAGATTAAAACCACAAGGACAGATGTAGGGGATGGTTAACTAAAAATATTTAGTGGTTTCCTTTGATGATAATGGGTCACATCTTTTTGAATCTCCATCTGCACCATTACTCCCAAGCTTCTATTGATTATCACTACTCCCATAACTTTCAGATAATAAAAGTGGGAAATAATGTTTAGATATTATTAGAAACAATGGTTTTCCATCTGTACCAAAAATGTCATATTGAGAGCAAGCTTATAGCTTACAAGGGGTGTTTTATACATAAGGAAGAATTCTCATGGAAAAATATCGTTAAACTTATCGTATCATGTTTCTTCTCATCTTGACACCCTGCAGTGACTCTCATGGCCTAAAACATGAAGTTCGAGCTTCTTTGCAAGGATTCTGTGCCTCCCATGATTTGGTCCCAGTTTAAATTTCTAGTCTTTTTTCTCAGTACCCAGTGCTTCAGACATCCCACTGTTCCCCCACACACTGCATGCTATTTTTAGATCCCTGTGCCTTTATCTTTTTTATGATTTTATCTGGGCATGTGCTTCTCCCATGTTCTCCACTAAGAAGAACTCACCCGCTCTCTGCAACACGAAATAAAGCCTCTCCATGACACCTTGCTTATGTCTTTTCAGCATGTATTTTATTCCACTATTACATCCCCTATTCCCGAGCCAGAGGGTCTTTGAGGTCAAGGATAATTTCTTAATCTTTTTATTCACCTTAGTCCTAGCACAGTGCCTTTTCATAATACTCAAAAATTTGTCCAACTGAATTGAACTGAATCCCAAAATAGACCTTCTCTGAAGGTCTTTAGAAGCAGATCAAATTCTAACTGTTCAGCGATGACTTATATCTGCACCTTCCAGAAGACAGGGGATGAGCTAAACTGGCTGGAATGATTTTCTTGTACTATGGTGAATGTGGGTAGAAGAAGAAGTCTTAGGATTTATTTTACATGACTCTCTGCTGAGGAGATCACATGTGCCTCCTGGCGTGGTATGTCTTTCTGCTCCCTGACACAGCAGGCTTGAGGGAAGCATGGTGAGCTTGTGAGCAAAAGTACACACTGTTTGTGTGTGTGTCTGTCTGTCTGTGTGTATCTAGGTGGGAGAAGGAGTGTGTGTACTCCACACAGCTTTAAAAATACTTTACCCCAAATAAATATTTTACTTTTTTTCTTGTTCCTTTTAGTGAAGGGTGACTGTCAAGGAACATTTTTCAGAGGAGTGCCTTTAGATGCCATCTGTCAAAATCAATTTCTAAAATAAATTTACTCTAAGATTTATTTAGTGCCTTACTATGTGCCAGGCACTCTTCTAAATGCTTTGCATGGGTATCTAGTCTAGTCACCACAATAACCCCATGAGATAGAGACTGTTTCATTCTAATTTTACAACCAGGAAAAATGAGGCACAGAGTGGTTATGTAGTTTGCCCAAGGTCACACAGTAGAGAAGGGATTTAAAACCAGGCTGGTTTTTTTTTTTTTTTTTTGGCCACGCCATGTGGCATGCGAGATCTTAGTTCCCTGACCAGGGATCAAACCTGTGCCCCCTGCAATGGAAGCGCAGAGCTCTAATCACTGGACCGCCAGGGAATTCCCAAAACCAGGCTGTTCTGACTCCAGAGCTCAAGTTCCCCACCACATACATGAAGAGAAAGGCACAAAGTTAGCATTGAATAAACACCTGTTTTCTTGGCAAATAGTGGAATCAACTGATGAGACAGGAAGATGATAAGAGCCAAGCACAATTGTGTTACAGCTTTTATAATGTTAGTTGACTTGCCTGTCATTTGCTATTCATTCTGTATTAGGTACAAGGGAAAAAAAATGTGCGGTGCATGGGTGTTCCACTGAAAAGTCCACCTGGGAATAATCCGCATAAAGAAAATCTTCATTGTCATTAAAACTTCGGAAAGGCCAACCATAAATTGCACAGGAAAGTATTTTAACAGGTTGTAAAACTTACGTTTGAAATAAGTATTTACTCCCTACAGGGTTCTGGTAGTTGTTCTCCAGACCACATGTTGGTTGGATTTATATTTCATAGAATATGTCAGTATAATTCTGAGCCATTTCTTGGAAAACAGTTCTCCATTTCACCGCTTCTAGCTCCACAAAGGAGAAAATCTTAGTTTCATTAAAATTACAGCTATTTGAAATTAGAAATCTCTTTTATTAGGATCATTAACATTTGTTCTCCACCTCCTGAAGGGTCTAATGAAGGAGGTTCCAATAATGCCACATCAAATTTTATTTTGACCAGGTTCAAAATCTTCAATCAAGGATTGGATTGTGACATTTTACAGTGAAATTGCATTTTGTTATTAAGCCAGTGACATTAAAAAAAAAGGACTGTGTTAAATTAAAAGAGACTTAAGGCATTATAACCAACTATAATGATACTAGTTTAAGCAAACCAAGTGTACAGAAAAATATTGGGTCAATTAGGGAAGTATATATATGGACTTGATTTAGATGAGATGAAATTTTACCTAAATGAAATGGAAGTCATTGGTTGAAAAAGTAATGGATAACATAATAGTGGGCATAATAGGATAACATTTTGATTAATTAAAAATGAATATTTGCAAATACTCATAGACATACCTGCATACAAAGGAATCTGGAAACATATGCAGGAGAATGCTACAGTGATGATTTCTGAGCAGTAGGAATGTCATATTTTTTATATTTGCTTGCTTATATTTTCTAATATTCTACAAAACACATGTAGTGTTTAAAGGTTATTAAAAATAGAATAAAGTAGCTTTTAAGGACAGTACATCGTATTACCCATTTCATGGAGTGTGAGGCTGCATTTCTAAAAATGCAGCTTCTTTCCACCTCTCATCTTTCCCTTTTGAAAGCATATAAACTTCATGAGTGGCACAAGGCTGATCTATATTGTTTTCCTCAATCTTAGTAACTAAAATAGTACACATTTACTAACACCGAGTAATGAAAATTTTACACTAAATGTTCAATCAAAGCGTTAATGATCCAATTTCAGTGTAAGATTTCTCATAGCATCTACACACATTTAATAATATAATTCAAATTCAAGGTATGAATCCAAATGAGAAGCTTTTTTTTTTTTAACATCTTTATTGGAGTATAATTGCTTTAAAATGGTGTGTTAGTTTCTGCTTTATAACAAAGTGAATCAGCTATACATATACATATATCCCCATATCTCCTCCCTCTTGCGTCTCCCTCCCACCCTCCCTATCCCATCCCTCTAGGTGGACACAGAGCACCAAGCTGACCTCCCTGTGCTATGCGGCTGCTTCCCACTAGCTATCTATTTTACATTTGGTAGTGTATATAAGTCCATGCCACTATCTCACTTCGCCCCAGCTTACCCTTCCCCCTCCCCGTGGCCTCAGGTCCATTCTCTACGTCTGCGTCTTTATTCCTGTCCTGCCCCTAGGTTCTTCAGAACCATTTTTTTTTTTTTAGATTCCGTATATATGCGTTAGCATATGGTATTTGTTTTTCTCTTTCTGACTTACTTCACTCTGTATGACAGTCTCTAGGTCCATCCACCTCACTACAAATAACTCAGTTTCATTTCTTTTTATGGCTGAGTAATATTCCATTATATATATGTGCCACATCTTCTTTATCCATTCATCTGTTGATGGACACTTAGGTCGCTTCCATGTCCTGGCTATTGTTAACAGAGCTGCAACGAACATAGTAGTACATGACTTTTTGAATTATGGTTTTCTCAGGGTATATGCCCAGTAGTGGGATTGTCCAGTTCCGTATTTCTTTCTCAAGATTTCTTTGGCTATTCGGGGTCTTTTGTGTTTCCATACAAATTGTGACATTTTTTGTTCTAGTTCTGTGAAAAATGCCATTGGTAGTTTGATAGGGATTGCACTGAATCTGTAGATTGCTTTGGGTAGTATAATCATTTTCACAATATTGATTCTTCCAATCCAAGAACATGGTATATCTCTCCATCTGTTTATATCATCTTTAATTTCTTTCATCAGTGTCTTATAGTTTTCTGATTACAGGTCTTTTGTCTCCTTAGGTAGGTTTATTCCTAGGTATTCTATTCTTTTTGTTGCAATGGTAAATGGGAGTGTTTCCTTAATTTCTCGTTCAGATTTTTCATCGTTAGTGTATAGGAATGCAAGAGATTTCTGTGCATTAATTTTGTATCCTGCTACTTTACCAAATTCATTGATTAGCTCTAGTAGTTTTCTGGTAGCATCTTTAGGATTCTCTATGTATAGTACCATATCATCTGAAAACACTGGCAGTTTTACTTTTTCTTGTCCAATTTGGATTCCTTTTATTTTTTTTCTTCTCTAATTGCTGTAGCTAAAATTTCCAAAACTATGTTGAATAATAGTGGGAGAGTGGGCAACCTTGTCTTGTTCCTGATCTTAGTGGAAATGGTTTCAGTTTTTCATCATTGAGAACGATGTTGGCTGTGGGTTTGCCATATACAGCCTTTATTATGTTGAGGTAAATTCCCTCAATGCCTACTTTCTGGAGAGTTTTTATCATAAATGGGTGTTGAGTTTTGTCGAAACTATTGCATCTATTGAGATGATCATATGGTTTTTCTCCTTCAGTTTGTTAATTTGGTGTATCACATTGATTGATTTGCATATATTGAAGAATCCTTGCATTCCTAGGATAAACCTCACTTGATCATGGTGTATGATCCTTTAATGTGCTGTTGGATTCTGTTTGCTAGTATTTCGTTGAGGATTTTTGCATCTATGTTCATCAGTGATATTGGCCTGTAGTTTTCTTTCTTTGTGGCATCTTTGTCTGGTTTTGGTATCAGGGTGATGGTGGCCTCGTAGAATGAGTTTGGGAGTATTCCTCCCTCTGCTATATTTTGGAAGAGTTTGAGAAGGATGGGTGTTAGCTCTTCTCTAAATGTTTGATAGAATTTGCCTGTGAAGCCATCTGGTCCTGGGCTTTTGTTTGTTGGAAGATTTTTAATCAGTTTCAATTTCAGTGCTTGTGATTGGTCTGTTTATATTTTCTCTTTCTTCCTGGTTCAGTCTCAGAAGGTTGTGCTTTTCTAAGAATTTGTCCATTTCTTCCAGGTTGTCCATTTTATTGGCATATAGTTGCTTGTAGTAATCTCTCATGATCCTTTGTATTTCTGCAGTGTCAGTTGTTACTTCTCCTTTTTCATTTCTAATTCTGTTGATTTGAGTCTTCTCCCTTTTTTTCTTGGTGAGTCTGGCTAATGGCTTATCAATTTTCTTTATCTTCTCAAAGACCCAGCTTTTAGTTTTCTTGTTCCTTGCTATTGTTTCCTTCATTTCTTTTTTATTAATGTCTGATCTGATCTTTATGATTTCTTTCCTTCTGCTAATTTGGGGTTTTTTTGTTCTTGTTTCTCTAATTGCTTTAGGTGTAAGGTTAGTTTGTTTATTTGAGATTTTTCTTGTTTCTTGAGGTAGGATTGTATTGCTATAAACTTCCCTCGTAGAACTGCTTTTGCTGCATCCCATAGGTTTTGGGTCATTGTGTTTTCATTGTCATTTGTTTATAGGTATTTTTTTATTTCCTCTTTGATTTCTTCAGTGATCTCTGGGTTATTTAGTAACGTATTGTTTAGCCTCCATGTGTTTGTATTTTTTACAGTTTTTTTTCTGTAATTGATATCTAGTCTCATAGCATCGTGGTTGGAAAAGATACTTGATACGATTTCGGTTTTCTTAAATTTACCAAGGCTTCATTTGTGACCCAAGATATGATCTATCCTGGAGAATGTTCCATGAGCACTTGAGAAGAAAATGTATTGTGTTGTTTTTGGATGGAATGTCCTATAAATATCAATTAAGGCCATCTTGTTTAATGTATCATTTAAAGCTTGTGTTTCCTTATTTATTTTCATTTTGGTTGATCTGTCCATTGGTGAAAGTGGGGTGTTCTAGTCCCCTACTATTATTGTGTTACTGTCAATTTCCCTTTTTATGGCTGTTAGCATTTGCCTTATGTATTGAGGTGCCCCTATGTCGGGTGCATAAATATTTACAATTTGTTATATCTTCTTCTTGGATTGATCCCTTGATCATTATGCAATGTCCTTCTTTGTCTCTTGTAATAGTCTTTATTTTAAAGTCTATTTTGTCTGATATGAGAATTGCTACTCCAGCTTTCTTTTGATTTCCATTGGCATGGAATATCTTTTTCCATCCCCTTTCAGCCTGTATGTGTCCCTAGGTCTGAAGTGGGTCTCTTATAGATGGCATATATACACGTCTTGTTTTTGTATCCATTAAGCCAGTCTATGTCTTTTGGTTGGAGCATTTAATCCATTTACATTTAAGGTAATTATCGATATGTATATTTCCATTACCATTTTCTTAATTGTTTTGGGTTTGTTATTGTAGGTCTTTTCCTTCTCTTGTGTTTTCTGCCTACAGAAGTTCCTTTAGCATTTGTTGTAAAGCTGGTTTGGTGGTGCTGAATTCTCTTAGCTTTTGCTTGTCTGTAAAGGTTTTAATTTCTCCGTCGAATCTGAATGAGATCCTTGCTGGGTACAATAATCTTGGTTGTAGGTTTTTCCCTTTCATCCCTTTCAATATGTCCTGCCACTCCCTTCTGGCTTGCAGAATTTCTGCTGAAAGAGCAGCTGTTAACCTTATGGGGATTCCCTTGTATGTTATTTGTTGCTTTTCCCTTGCTGCTTTTAATATATTTTCTTTATATTTCATTTTTGATAGTTTGACTAATATGTGTCTTGGTGCGTTTCTCCTTGGATTTATCCTGTATGGGACTCTCTGTGCTCCCTGGACTTGACTATTTCCTTTCCCGTATTAGGGAAGTTTTCCACTATAATCTCTTCAAATATTTTCTCAGTCCCTTTCTTTTTCTCTTCTTCTTCTGAGACCCCTATAATTCGAATGTTGGTGTGTTTAATGTTGTCCCAGAGGTCTCTGAGACTGTTCTCAATTCTTTTCATTCTTTTTTCTTTATTCTGCTCTGTGATGGTTATTTCCACTATTTTATCTTCCAGGTCACTTATCCGTTCTTCTGTCTCAGTTATTCTGCTATTGATTCCTTCTAGAATATTTTTAATTTCATTTATTGTGTTGTTCATCATTGTTTGTTTGCTCTTTAGTTTTTCTAGGTCCTTGTTAAACGTTTCTTGTATTTTCTCCATTCTATTTCCAAGATTTTGGATCATCTTTACTATCATTACTCTGAATTCTTTTTCAGGTAGACTGCCTATTTCCTCTTCATTTGTTTGGTCTGGTGGGTTTTTTCCTTGCTCCTTCATCTGCTGTGTGTTTCTCTGTCTTCTCATTTTGCTTAACTTACTGTGTTTGGGGTCTCCTTTTCCTTTTGGGAACCTGCAAGGTGCAGGTTCGTAGTTCCCGTTTTTTTGTGTCTGCCCACAGTGGCTAAGGTTGGTTCAGTGGGTTGTGTAGGTTTCATGGTGGAGGGGACTGGTGCTTATGTTCTGGTTGATGAGGTTGGGTCTTGTCTTTCTAGTGAGCAGGACCACGTCTGGTGGTGTGTTTTGGAGTGTCTGTGACCTTACTATGATTTTAGGCAGCCTCTCTGCTAATGGGTGGGGTTGTGTTCCTGTCGTGTTAGTTGTTTGGCATAGGGTGTCCAGCACTGTAGCTTGCTGGTTGTTGAGTGGAGTCAGGTCTTAGCGTTGAGATGGAGATCTCTGGGAGAGCTTTCGCCATTTGGTGTTATGTGGAGCTGCAAGGTCTCTGGTGGACCAATGTCCTGAACTCAGCTCTCCCACCTCAGAGGCACAGGCCTGACACCCAGCCAGGGCACCAAGACCCTGTCAGCCACACAGTGTTGTCCTAAAACGAACAGACTGTCAGTTATTTCTCCAGCAAAGATGGGTTTCTTCTGTATCAGAAAAGAATTACATTTCTGGACGTAAAACCATGAGGAGCCATGAGCTAATCCTCCCAAATGAGAAGTATTAAATGTGAAATTGTATTATTCAGCTTTCAGAGTTTATTAATAAAAATAAAATGTAGCCAGGAAAAATGAGGCAAAGAGTGTTTATGTAAATAACTTGCCTAATGTCACAGAGTAGAGAACCTTCTATCTGAGGTTGATCAAGGTTTCTACAAGCTCTATACAGTAATTGTCAAGACCATAGATTTTGAAGCCATTGTCTTGATTTTGATCCCTGGCATTGCCATATACAAACTAGGGCAAGTTCCCTAAACATCTGTTTCCTCATGTGTAACACAAGTGTAATGATATCCACCTTATACTGGTGATGAGGCTTAAATGAAACAACTTATAACAGTGGCTGGTACAATATGGTCAAAATAATGCAGGAGAGAGAGGAAGATAAGACAAAAACAAGGAGGAAGCTACATCACATTGTTTCAACAGTGACAACAAAACATCACATTCTCATCCTGCAACTCAGTATTGTCATCTTCAATAACTATTACCATTGCCATCAAAGATATTTATTAAGAACATTCCATGGGATGCTCTGAATTACAAGGACTGTTCCTGACTTCTAGAGTCTAAGAGACCATTAACACAAACAGATAGAAAATAAACCAAAATAACTGGGCATAGCCTCTGGAAAGAAATACTTAATTGTCTTATTGTATATAGCATAATGATCATGCATCAGGAATATAACAAATGAGAAAATCATGGGACTTCCATGTTTATAAAGAGAAATTGTCTTTTTATTGGTGAGGGATGTCTTTGCAGAAAAGCTGAGATTTCTTGGACTCACTGGAAGCTGCAAAAGCTGCAACAAGACAAAGGGTAGAAATAACCACTCTGTGAACTGGGCTGGGAACTGGTGGGAAGGCAGAGTCCTAGATGCAACATGTAGACTGGACAGAAAAGGTCCCACCAGGATTTAGATTATGAAAATGACGGTTGGAATGAAAGGGAAGAGATGCAAAAACCAGAGGAGTTGCTGTGAAGAGAAAGCATGAATGAGGAGACCATAACAAGTGTCTGTATGCTATGTGACCTTGATCAAGTTCCCTACCCTCTTTGTCCCTCAGTTTCCTCATCTGTACAACAGGGAATAACAGGGCCGTTATCAGAGTTCAGCAAATTAGTATTTGTAGAGCTGTTTGTGGTTCCACAGAGAGAGCACTAAAAATGCTGGGTAAGCATAACATGCTGGGACTGCTCCCAGGCCAGGCATGAGGAGGGTCATAAAGATGAGCTGCTCTCTCAGCTAAGGTGAGTTGAGCTGAGATATTACAAATGCTTTAAAATCCTGTCTTACACACAGTATGTTACATGATTGGGACCATGAGGGAAATAGAGACTCACAACGAATTAGTAGGTAGTAAAAATAAGAGGATGAATATGGATTAAACCATTTGTGAAACAGTTCATTTTCTCAAATTCAGAATTATCCTGCAAGAGACGTGGCATGGAATCATCAACAAAGGCCAATCCTGGCTAAGACTACTACTCTGATTGACCATTTTTCCTTTTCTTGCTTTTGAAAATATGAGGCCAGACACTAAGAACAGAGACCAAAAAAACCCCAACAATATCCATTTTCTCCTTTTCTCAGTATCTCCCACCTGGTCCATTCTTCAACCTCCCGTCAACCGTTCTGCCCTTTCAGAAAGAAGTACAAAGCAATGCGTGTTCTCACCTAACACCTGACCCCCACACAGCACGCTCACCTGGGGTTTGGGCATTCTAGAATGTGGCATTCTAAATGCAGCCACTTACTTCTCTACACTTTTCCATAACTGTGCTATAATTGTGCTCAAAGGGAATGTTAGATTAGGGATAGATATTAATACATTATTCGTCTCACATTTAGGACAGTGATTGTACCTCGTTCACGCTCTGAAAGTTAAGAAATGTCACCTTTCTCTAACCAATAACAACAAAAACATGCTACATTGATTTGAGTTGGTTAAAGTTTCTCTGATAACCATTTTTCATGGGCTTCTAGAAAACAAGGAACAAAATTTAATGTTTACTATTAGGGAACAGAGTTCTACCACTGCTAAAGGTAATTTAGAAGGGGGAAATATCACGAGTCCTTGAAATCGCCAAGAGCTAAATTCAAATGGGGTGAGCAGGAAAACTGATGAAAAATGCCGATTTTCAGTTAATGTCTACCTCAGTCACATGGCCACCCTTTGAAGAGGATTTATACCAAGTTTTATGAGTTATTTAAACCTAGTAAATAATATTAAGAATCATTAATAAGTTATTTATTTGGGGAGGAGACTTACACTAAGAAAAAATAAACTAATTCACTAAGAAAAAATAAACTAATTCACTAAGACACAAGTAAACAAAACCCAGTTCGGCACCACTCCCAGTTAATGCCTCCCAGGAAATAGTCACAAAACGAATCCCCCTGCACAGTGCTGTAAAGCTACCTCATCAGACATGCTGATTTCACAGGTCAGGGCACAAAAGGTAGCAGGGGTTTAAAAAGACCTTATCCTTTCTCTACTTGCACAAAACACATTACTGATGAGCTGGGAACAGAATGGAGGTCTGCTTTGAGCCCCCCTGCATGACAACACTTCTCCGTTTCTGCATGGCTCTTGCAAGGATCTGCGGCAGCCATTTCTGAAACGAATCCATCAGCTCTGAAGCTGTCGGCACTCATTTTATTGACTCCAGTGACCAGAGGCTAGAGCAAACCATCCATACATCCACAGGGCAAAGGTTTGATATGAGCTTGTTGAATTGGAGTCTCCCAGGGGGTGAATGACACGAGAGCTGAGTGAATCAAAGTTCTCTTGCCCGGGAAGCACCTCAGCGGTTAAAGGCAGGAAATGTTTCCCAAGTCCTTCCTACTTTGGGTAATTTGTCACTCTCCGTGGAAACTGCTCCATGTTGAAACATGCCTGTACAACTCTCAGTGTGAGAGCAGATCTTCACATCTTTGCTCTCAACTTGTGAGAGTGCGAATGATACATCCACTTCATTGGTTTTCTATAACCCAAAGTCATTATTTTCCCCACTTTGTTTCTGAAAACTTCAGGATGACCTGGCACTATAAGCCAGCCAGCCTCCCAAGCTCAAGTTATTGGCAATAGCTTCCACCCTCACCCCATTCTTGTAAAACATGGGAAGTTAAAAGTTACATTTCTAGACTTCTTAGAAGCTAGGGTTCTGGAATGCAATATACATTCTGCCAATGAGATGCCTCTGCTGGCAACACAGGTCGTTATAACCTCAGTAACTGGATTCCATGTTCCAGTGTCCAGTCACAGCTTCGAGGATGCAAGACAATTGAGGCTGGGGGGTGGGCAGGGACGGAGAGCAGTTGCACTTCTTGGCCTCTGGATTGCAGCCATGATAGTTTAACCTCGAAATCAATTGTCCGGATGGTTTCTGCTCCTCCAGCCCTTTCAATAATTTTGTAAACACCTAACTCTCTATACCAAATCATTCTCTTTAAAATAGCTCAAGTGCACTGAAAACTGACAAAGCCATCTCTCTGGGGTGAAAGTTGGACAAAGACCTGCCCCCTACTGCTAATGTTATGGGAACACAAAAACACTGAACACTAAGGAAATTCACGGGTCAGTCTACAAGTGAAAGACATGGTAAACAATCTACTGAAGAGAAGAGAAAAGAAGACAGAGGCAGTGGGGGTGGGGGGAGGTAGAGAGGAGGCAGAGGAACATAAAGTGGGGAGGAGGAGAGGGAGAAAGAAAGAAAGAAACCAAATGACTTAATACTCAAACTGATAATTTGCTCAATGCAAATTCTCAATTATTGCCAGTCCATGTTTTCAACTATCTATTCTCAAATACGCTCCTGTCCAAATGTATCTAATTTCTTGATTGGGTGAGGAGAAATCAACCCAAGAAATATTATTAAATTGGATGTGCATCTATACGCCATCTGCCAAATAACAGAAGATGGCCTGTTTGTCATGCGACACAATCTAATACAGGGATAATGAAATGAATTAACCCCGCAGAGTCAATTTGCCACTTTTTTCCTGAACAGAGATAAGCCTGTATAACATATATTTTTTAGCACTTTACAGTGTACAAGTCATATTCATATACCGCATCTCATTTGCTCCTAATACACTTCTGTGAAATGGACAGGTAGGAATTATTTCTATTCCTATTTGACCGTCGAAGAAATAGACACTCAAGGAGACCCCATGCTATTGAGTTGCAGAGACGTGAGTTAAGTTAAAGTTTTCTGTCCCTTCCCCAATCCTAGGTCCTACCCATTACCCCTTACTGCATCCTACTTACTCTTGTTTGACTGTCACACCAACCATGTGAGACAGGTAGGGCAAGGAACGCCTCCCCTCCCATTTTTACAATGAGTCATATTGACACCACTTAAGACACTCACGCCTGCCTTTGTTCTGACTTTCCACTAACTTTAGACACCACTGGACTTCAGAGATACAAGTACAAACATTAAAAAAAAAACCATTTTATTCTAGAGAGGATGTTGGGAAAGAGGGGCACCAATCAATGTATGTGATGTTAATAATGGAGGTGACCACTGGCGAATCATTAGGATGGGTTTATTCCTACAGTGGTGAGCATCTTAGAGGGAGGAAGGTAGAAGTAAAGGAAAGCGTCAGGTATATGGTTCTTGAGAAAGAAAAAAAAGGGAAATAGGAACCAAAACTTAGATGATGATTCTGGGCAAATGCTATGTTGTTGGAACATGTGAAGTCCTACAACATGCTTCCATTTGATTCTCATCAGAAGATTTTAACTCCAGCTAAAATCCCTTCTAATCCACAGGCAGGGATTAGAGCTAGGTCAAACACCCAGTTCCACTTCTCCATAAAGTCTTGGCCTGAGGACAAAACAACAACATAAAAGCCAGTTTGCTTCAGTCGAGTAGAAATGATGGAAATACTGGCAGAGCTGTGGCTGAGCAAGAACTGACAACAATATGGGAACATAACTGGACTCTGTAGAATTTGAAAAAGCAACGGTCACTTTTTAGCAGTGGAAGAGCATACTGTTTCCAAACTACCTAGGTATTTTTAGTAGTAGCATTAGTATAATACTATAGAATAAGTGTTTGTATCCCCACAAAACTCCTATGTTGAAATCCCAACCCCCAAGGTGATGGCATTAGGAGGAGGTGGGGCCTTGGAGAGGTGATTTGATTATGAGGGCAAAGCCCTCATGAATGGGATTAGTGCTCTTATGAAAGAGACCCCACAGAGCTCCCTTGCCCTTTCTGCCCTGCGAGGGCACAGTGAGAAGACACTGTCATGAATCAGGAAGCTGACCCTCACCAAACGTGGAATCTGCCAGTGCCTTGACCTTGGACTTCCCAGCCTCCAGAACTGGGAGAAATAAGTTTCTGTTATTTATAAGCCACGCTGTCTGTGGAATTTTGTTAGGGCAGCCTGAAAGGACTAAGACATGCCCACAGCTGTCTGAAGCACGGTAACACAGTCTACTAATTTCTCTTGTTTCCAGTGTTGATATTTCCTGCTCTCCTGGGGAAGGACAAAGATGGAAGCATTGTCTAAAAACACATTCATGTGTTTTTAGACACATCAGAAACATACCTACAAGTTCCAACAACATTAGAAATATTTTTGTTTGTTTTTGCATACTCTCAATAGCAATAGTTAAGGAGATGTAAATTTTCAAATATGTAAATCGTTGCTGGGTAAAGGTATCATTGATGCAATTTTTTGGTAAATTTGTTTAAGCAATAAAAATGGATTCTTTTTTAAAATTAAGGTTAACAGTCCCTGTAAAGTAACATGCAAAAAGAAGGATATCTTGCTCAAATGTTAGATTCCATTACTAATCCAGGCACAAAAAGACGAATATATAGACCCCTACGTATTTATCTCCTCTCCAGTGCCAGTCACTAATGGGGCGCTTCTCCTTCTGCCAGTTTTCAAGGCGATAGCTTGGGGCAGGTGTGATGCAGCCTGGAACAAGCCGGGCAGAACCAGCCATGAAAATACTTGGATCCCTATAAATTCTTGCCTTCTACACTCTCCATAGACAAACATTAAATAAAGTATTCCTTAGATGGTCAGTGGTGGCAGTTGGCACCAAGAATTTTGATCTCCTCAGACCAATATTTCTGCCCACTCCATCGTGTTATACTGGCTTCTTTGAAAAAGATTCAGAATGAGGCCTTATGCCCAAGGCTATAATTTTATTTCGGGTTTAAATCTGTTGCTTCAGGTTAAATTCCCAGAGTACATTAACATACTAGGATTTGGACACATTAACAGGTAACAAGTGACACTTAACTGTGGGACTGAACACAGTGCATTAGGAACTGATCCGAAAACACGAACCACTCTAGATATTTTAAAAAGAAGAAACTTAACAGAGGAATTGGTTACACAGGTGTTGGAAGCACCTTAGAAGCCAAGGCAGACAAGGTTAAGTTACTCAGAGATTAACTGCTTCCCTGAGCGAGAGGAGCAGAAACAGTCTTGGGGCCAGGGCTCCATGCTGCATGTTTCTGGCTGTCCTTGTAGCCTGGCTGCATGTGCAGGAGCCCAGGAGCCTGCTGCTGAAAGCCCTGCTGCCCAGACACCCGCTTTCACCCCACCCCCGTGGCCAAAGCCGACAATGCAGTTACCTCTCCTGCACTGCTGGAAATCCGCCCCTCCCTACCTCCCAATCCCCTAACAGTGCCTTTCGTTAGCAGAACCTAATGGAAAGCCCACTGACAATGGGATGTGAGAAATACAGTCTGAGTGCTGGGACCTAGCAGAGCACAGGACAGCTGAGAGCAAACAGGCCAATAACAGCACACAAGGTTTTTAAAATAGAGCAGAAGAGAGACCCTTTAAAAATGAGTTGGGGATAAAAGCTGAAAACAATCGTAAAGTATTTAAAGCTAAAATGTGAAGCCACTGTATATTTCTTTCCAAAACTTTGGCAACATCTCCAGATGTAGTTTTTACATACTGGAATTTTTTTATTCTTGAAACTGCAGTCTGAACACACATATATCGCGTCATTGTTTCAAGTTTTAAATATCAGTTTATTAAAAGGTGTATAGCATTAGTCCTCTATCTATGCATTGCCCCCTTCCACCCTTCAGTCTTCCAGGTAAACACAAAGTTCTTCTGAGAGCATCTTAATGGCTCTGTCTTGAGTTAACTATTTCATCATAATTTTTGAGCTTACAAAAACATAAAGCATCACACTGCATAAATACAACTTTACAAATTAAATGTATATGTATATTTATATTCTTCTTTCTTTATTAATAGAGTACATAAAATTGCAAAAGACACTTTTCATTTATATATGCAGAACTGTAATAGTTAACTCACTAGAAATTGACTCCATAATCGCACTAACAGACAGATAACAAGAGTGCTCCTGGCACATAGGTGCTTCATGCTCTGTTGGACAACAGAAAACAAAAACAAAAAACTTCATAATCAACTAAATTCCTATTGTGAACCCTTAAAATATAAACTAATTGTCACTGAATAATACATGCAATGATTTATGAAAATAGAGGTTGCTCTGACTTTCTGAGTATTTTTTTCTTACAAATAAGCTAAATATTTGTACAATCTTACAAGGAGTATACTTGGTCAGTATCTTGAGCTGCTAATTCTTAGCAGTTTGAGAGAAATAACTATTAATATATAGAATTCAAAATCTAAGTCCCTCTTTTTTATGAATTGAGCTTTAGATTCTGTTTTTGGAAGTGCTTGCCATACATTGTCCAAATTTTCAGATCAGAAACTTTTCAATTAGTTGTGAATCAACTGATTTGCATATTACAGACCTGAGATAAGCATTTTGTGACTCAACTACCTTGTCTCATCACCAGTAACTCATTAAAAGAAAAATGCTAATTATTGTGCATTTTGAAATCACAAGATCCATTTTTGGTGAACAGGGCTGCCTATAGTCAATGTTGGTATTGGCGATGAAGTGAAAAGTTGCAATCCACACCTAGTTTGTGCATCAAGATTAAATGAAACTATAAAGGAAAAACACAGGAGGCTCTGAGGCAAAATGACAGAGACACAAGGAGAAGACTAGCTAATTGATCACAGCTAATAAGGCAAGATGGAATAAGCAGGTTACACACTTCATTTGCTTTCCACTCATCATTCACACAGTACAGACTAGACCATGAAACCAAAGGATAGGGTTTCCAAGTAATTTATACCTTTATAGATGGGCAATATAGGAACTAAAGAATTGAACAGTTAGGCAATTATGCCCCTCATGTCTTTTAATCAAAGCAGGGGGATGGCATTAATGAGTTGGGGAGACAATACGACAGGGAAGGGAACAAAAATTAATTGATCTCATTCTATGTGAGGGACCTGGGCCAGGCATTCTGCATACGTGATCCCACTGAATTATCCCAAAACCCTTGAGTAGAGTTATTATCCCCATTTTACAGGTAAGGACACTGAGCTTCAGAGAGGTTAAATTACTTGTCTACAGGGTACTAATAACAGAGCTGTGATTAGAACCCAGGCCTGCATGTCTCAGGGCTCTTGCTTTTCCCTATGTTATGGATACCCTTGACAGCTACAATTTGTGGCAGGTGAGGATGAGGTTACTCAAGTAGGAACCAGCAGAATCCAAGGGCTGAGTGCCCAATGATAGTAATAATTCTCATTTCTCAGAGGTGAGAACCAATCTTACAACATAGATTTTGACTGCCTGACCTTGGTGGAGGGTGTCAGAGGACAAGCAATGGGTCTGACTGTACCTATGGTCTGACTGATACCCCTCCGCACCATGTTCCTACTACTTCAACAACCATTTGTACACACACGACATGAATTTCAGTCCTAGCTTCTGCCTGAAAAGTACTTCAACCAGTAAATGGAAAAGTCGAAGCTCTTCCTCTCTCCCCCATCTCTTGCCTTGATTACCGTCCCTAGGCCTGAGATGGATATTACCAAGCAAGACACTCTTAACAGCCCCCTCAGCTTTACTATTAGGTTTCTTCCTGACTGTATGCCCTTTAAATTTCCCTTTTCTTAGGGTGTTTACTCTAGAAAACTTGCAATTGTGAATTCTTTTTCTTCCCCTTTGAGATGGAGGTGTGCTATAATCCAGGAATATCTTTCTCAAGGGCCTGGGAGCCATCCCTTCAAAATGCGATCATCAAGAAAGATAACCAACTGGTAAAAGTTATTATCTAATGAAAAAAAAAAAAAAGAAAGATAACCACCCCGACCTCCTAGTTTTTGTGGGAGGGTAGGAGCTTAACATCAAGAAGCACCAATTAGCAAACACAGATGGTGTAACCCACATTAGTTAACCTCCTCCCATCCCAGAAGTCCTCCGGTACTTTTCCACTAGCTCATTCTAGTGCTTAAATTCGCCACCTTTTCTTTCAGTGAAGTTGGGCTCAATATCTCTGCCCTATTACAATAGTCTTGAATAAAGACTTCCTTGCCTGTTTAGCTGATCCAGTGCAATTCTTCTGTTATGCAAGCAAGTCTCAAATCAAGAACCAGACAATTGTAAAGGCTCTATTAAGTAAAATTTTAAGACAAATTACCAATCATAAAAGTATTTGAAATACATAGGACAAACACAAGGTTAATATCTACTATATAAAGAACTTTAACATATTAAAAAAGGTACAAACTCTCGTACACTATTGGTGAGAATGTAAATTGGTGCAGCCACTATGGAGAACAGTATGGAGGTTCCTTAAAAAACTTCTAAAAATAGAACTACCATATGATCCAGCAATCCCACTCCTGGGCATACATCCAGAAAAGATAAAATTTCTAATTTGAAAAAATACATGTACCCCAGTGTTCATAGCGGCACTATTTACAATAGCCAAGACATGGAAGCAACCTAAATGTCCATGGACAGGTGAATGGATAAAGAGGATGTGGTGTGTGTGTGTGTGTGTGTGTGTGTGTGTGTATTTTACTCAGCCATAAAAAGAATGAAATAACGCCATTTGCTGCAACATGGATGGACCTAGAGATTATCATACTAAGTGAAGCAAATCAGACAAAGACAAATACAATATATCACTTATGTGTGGAATCTAAAAAAAATGATACAAATGAATTTTTTTACAAAACAGAAATAGATTCACATGCATAGGAAACAAACTTATGGTTACCAAAGGGGAAAGGGAGGGAGGAGGAAGGGATAAATTAGGAGTTTGGGATTAACAGATACACACTACTGTATATAAAATAGATAAACAGCAAGGATTTACTGTATAGCACAGGGAACTATACTCAGTATTCTGTAATAACCTATAACGGAAAAGAATCTGAAAAAGAATATATATATATATATATATATATATATATATATATATATATATATATATATATATATATATATATATATTCAGTTATATAATATATACAACTGAATCACTGTGCTGTACACCTGAAACTAAGATGACATTGTAAATCAACTATACTTCAATAAAATTAAAAAAAGAAGAAGAAGTATTAAAAAAAAAAAAAGGTACAAGGATGCCTCCTGTACCACTGTGTGAAAACTGTAAACAACTTAAATGTCCATCAATAAAGCCACAGTAAAATAAAATTCATCTGTAGATTAAGATACAACACAGCCATTAAAACTGATGTCTTGTGTGAGAAGTTGCCATGTCACACTTTGAGTAAATAAGCAGTCCCATTTGTGGGAAAATCACATAAATCAATCCATACCTACGTATGCATAGAGAGATGACTATAAGGAAAGAACACCAAAATGTTAGCAGTGGCTATTTCTGGGTGATAGTTTTGGGAAGTTTTTACTGTCTTTCTTTTGTACTTGACTATATTATTTGAAAGTGTTAAACAATGAGCATGCATCAGTTTTGCCAACACAATAAAACTATTTTAAACATAGTATATTCTAAAAAAAGAATATATATTCTAAAACCAATTTTATCATATATATTTATGCATAGAAAAAAAGATGTTTTAACCAAGTGTTGACAGTTATCTATCACTAAAATGATCACTAGTTTTTACTTCATACTTTTTCTATATTGTTTGCTTTCATATATAGTACTTTTAAAATCAGAAGAAGCTATTGCACTAGAAAGCAAACAGGAAAAAAACAAAACTCTTCATCACCAGCATCAAGGCATTCCTTCCTCCTTCATACCCTAGTACTTTACAGATTAGATATGCTTAATCAGTTTATAATTGATTGGCTTGCCTTACTGACTCCAATTCCTTCAGTTGTCTTAACTTTGAACATGGCGGCCAAGTACACTTTCCAGCCTGGCCAGCTTATCACCAGGAAGACATTCTATCAATAAAAGTAGTAATCTGTATGAGTCGTGAGACACTCTCCCTGACACCCTCCATGAAAAAAAAATAATTAGCCATTACATACATATGATATCCGGAAAAGCAAAATCTAAATCTATAGTTTCAATTCCACTTTCAGTTCTCTCTGGTCCTAGTCCCACTGGGTCTTTAGGAGGAGTTATGGGCTCCTTGCTCAGGGCTCTGGTCCACCTGTTATGAGCCTCCCACCTCGGAGGACCCCCCTGGACAGAAGGGGAAGGGAAGAAGTAGAGGAGGGTTTACAGGAGCCTGAACCATTCATTTCCACTCTGCTTTGTCTCTTTAGTGAAGGCTTTTCAGAGTGAGACAGAAAGAGAGACAGAGACAGAGAGAGTGAGAGAGCTCTCTGCAGAATGGAGACAGGACATCCTCAGAGAAGCCATGAGGGTAAACACACAGACAGCGGCCATTCTTTCTCTTTTTGTTCCTAACTAGAAGGGTAACTTCATTTCCTACTACTGTTTTTTAGAAGGCACTATTTAAAATTCAGAAGTCAGGAAGGGCCTTTTAATGCTAAGGGTGGCACTTTTGATGCCAAACTCCATAAACAAAACAACTTTTTTCTTTCTTTCTGTTCTCTGCCTCTCACTACCCTCTAGATTTCTCAGATAAGTTTGGGTGATTTTTTTTTTTTTCCCTGAGGGTCATCAGAAGACCACAGATGTTTCTGAGGAAAAAAAAAAAAAAAACAGAAAACAAATTGCCATATAGTATCCATTCATTAGGAGGGGGTTTTCTTTTGGCCATTTTCCTTGAATATTTCCACTCAACTGAGGGATGAAAACGTAAATACAAAACCAGAAAGCTGTGTGAGCTGAGGGAAGCAGTTGAATGTGAAGGAACTATCCTCCTCATATGTCACCTACCAAGAGAATCCAGGCAGACAACTCCGATTATCAAGCAAGTGGTCACCTGAGATAGAAAACGTTAACAACATTTCACATTCTTAGCGAAGATAGCCTAGAGTCACTAGCTGGAGAGAGAAGGCAGAGTTTGAGGCCATTATCACCACAAGGGATGATGGGAAAGCACCATGAAGAGATGCCCTGTGTCTTCAAACTCAGTTTTCTACCCTGATTCAATCACACATGGATTAGCAAGATGGACTGAAGGACTTTTCTTGGAAATGTAAACGGATTAAGGTAAACCCTCAGGCTAAGGTCTAAAAAGACATACTGAGATACGAACCACATATGTGAGGAGGAATCAAGATCTTATTCTTCACCCTGTCCTCATAGAGTTATTGAATGCAGCAAGTCCTGATGTGGCTTGTGGGATTCCATTTCAGAGTCCTTGCATGATTCCATTCTAATTCCCCACTTCTGTGCCCTGCAGAGACTTTCTAAATATACTTAGATTGTCACACCTGTACTCAGTGTATGTATCATGCCATCAGGGGAAGAAGCAAGAAACAGCATGACATTTTCCATCAAAGCCCAGCAGCACAGTGTGGCAGGGCAGCTATTTTTGTCTTTCAGGGGGAAAAAAATCATTACAGTGGGCAGGCACTGCATCTACAACCTAATGCATTGCTTTGTTAGAAATCCTTGCATGATGCATCACTGCAAAAACAAACGAGCAAAGATTCCTCACCATTGTCCCCATGGAATTTTATCTTTGACTTCGTGATGCTTATTCCCCAGGAAGAGAGACCAAAAACTCCACACCGTCATTTCATCCAGAAGGAAATGAATCCTTTTGAAAGATAAGTAAAGACATCATCTTAATTTTAATCCGAAAGGAATGTTTGTTTGTGAAACTAACTCTATTAGTATTAAAACTCAGTCTAGCCAGTGCACACCTCCTTTCAAACAGGAGTGATAGACACTTCAGCATATCTTCTTAGATGGGTTTTATACTTCTGTCATTAAGTTATTCCAGGTTTAAATGATCACATAAAAATTGTGCCAGGGCCTAAACATTATAAAATCATTTCTTCCCATTCTTTAAAGGTAATCAAAGCTATTTTCTTCTCTATCAAAGCAATTCACATTAATAGTCCGGGCACTCTGTCCTGCTATCTCTGACACTGAGAGACTGTTCATAATAGAAATAACTATAAAAACAATTACACTAAGTGATTTTCACATTGAAATAGAGTCTTGTACAGTGTTCATATAGTACAGGAATGGTTTTCAAAAAGAGGTTCCAAAATACTCATAAAGGGTGATAGGGAATTAGCTGAATTCTGTGGATTGATAGGCTATCAACGAAATAACACACATTTTTCATGAAAACGGCTAAATCACTATTTACTTGATGAACTGCAATGTAATGGCTCTGAAGGAGTCATTTGGCTGTATTGGCTAAATAATGTGTGTTTACCAAAACTGGGTAATTAATAGAGTCATCATATAAAGCACTGTCTGTGCCTGCCAAGGAACGAGATGAACCTGCTACCGGGTGAGACCTTGAAATTTGGCTAAAGTTATTTCTAATTCTGGCACTGCCGCCAGGAATGGATAAACTGTATCCTGAAGAAAAGCAAACGAAGGAAAAGAATATCCCTGTCATTTTCGCTATTTAATACTCTTCAGGAGCAAAAAAAGTCTACCAGTTAAATCTGTGACTCCAATAAATTATTTTACTGAGAAAGAACCGAAGGATGCCATCTTCCTTTGCAATATGTGAACCATATTAATAATAACGGAAGTTACCCACATGACTTGAGAAGGAAGATATAACATTAAAATAAATCAATTTTGTTGAAAATGAGAATTTTTTCATTAAAATGTATTGGAAAGCCTAAAGGTAAATCACATCTCAATTTATACAGGAGAAGATGGATTTCCTACATAGTAATAGAGAAAGCAAATAACATATGAGAAAAAGAGAAAATTGCCGATATTTGACCATTTCTGACTTACAAAAACAGTAATTTTATATGGTTCAACTTAATATCATACATGTGTCCCAAACTTCTACTTTCAGATAAGTGGATATTTTCATTTATTTAAATCAACAGATAGAAAAAAGAAAAAAGTATAAAATAATGTTTTTAAAGCATTTTTATAAAAACAAATGTTTCAGAGAGAATAGAAAAAAATGCCTAAGATATGAATCTTGGTGAAATCTCTATTTAGGAAACACAGAAGTGAGAAAGGTAAGAGGAGTATCAGCCTAGGGTTCCCCACATGAGGATCAGGCATTGGTGCTGAGAGATAAAGAAAACAGTACTAAGCAAATGCCATTGGACTTGAAGACTTAGAGACCATTGGTGGCCTTGATTTTTAAGAACCTAACTGGCTTTTTGACTTGTATCACCAATTAGATGCAAAAATTCTTGAAGGTGAGAAACTTGTAATTATTTGAATCTCTGATCTAGTTCAATAAGTGTTTTGAACTAAAACACTAATCTAAAAAAATCTAAAAAAATGATACAAAGGAACTTATTTACAAAACAGATTCACAGGAATAGAAAACAAATTTATGGTTCCCAAAGGGGAATGGGGAAGGGATAAATTAGGAGTTTGGGATTAAAATATAGACACTACTATATATAAAATAGATAACCAACAAGGACCTACTGTATAGCACAGAGAACTATACTCAATGTCTTGTAATAACCTATAGTGGAAAAAATCTAAAAAAGAATATATATATATATATATATCTGAATCACTTTGCTGTACACCTGAAACTAACACAACATTGTATATCACCTATATTTCAATAAAAAATTTTTAAGAAATAAGTGTTCTGGTTGACCAATTAGAGAAAGTATTGTCTTTTTAAATTCAGTATTCACAGAGTGAATCCCAAAGACCACTGGGGAGGGAATCTTACAACTTTTCTTTCACTGCAGATTAAAGTAAGTTATCATCAGAGGTTTTAGAGAATGAATGCAGTTTTTTCCCTAGTGTTTACCCCAACAATATGGTCAAGTCCCCACACTTTGCAATCTGAAAACCAAGCTCAATGCAATTTGATATTCAGTTATATAATACGCTAGAAAAAGTTGTAGAAAAAGGATAAAACGTACTATAAAGTTGTACTCAGCACCAAATGCAAAATAACAACTACAGATTTCAATACGGCCCCTGACGTGAGACAGTTTTCCTATCTTTGTGTCTGAAAACTAATATTCTCCGACAGTTAAGAATTTATAATACTGATCTATTAGTATGAACCAATCAAAGCAAGCATGTTATTTTGTAACTGATAGTTTAAAAAAAACAGGTAATAAAATTTGAAAAAAAATTTTAACTCTAAAGATGCTAAGACCTAAATGTGATATGTGTGGCAAATAAAACTGTCATCTACGAATAGCTCTGATGAAGGATCTTCCTACAGAAAGGGTTTATAGATACAGAAAGAACATAGATAGTTCCACATGATCTTCTGGTGGCCCCATCTTCACTGATTATGTTTTTATCTTTGTTTTTGCACCTGCCCTCTTCCTCCTACAACACAAGATGTCATTCTAAGTGATTAGAGAGCAGAAAACACAAACAGAACTGATTGCCCTGAAGTCAATTTCTACTGAAAATTACTTCTCAAGTCCAAAGAATTTCTTTTCATTTTGGGGATAATTCCCAGTCCTCTTGAGGAAAAAGTCATAGAAACTGACCTACAAGGCATTTTATCAAATAAATATCCAGCTTTGTCCAATTACCTTGTGTCCTTCTGAGAAGTCACTAACTAATAAACCTTCCTGGTGATAAGAACAATGTCTTATAACACTTGACTTTCATTAGCAGCTCCTGCAGAAGATGAAATATCCTGCTTTATGGATCAGGGTCAAGGGGCTCAGATTAAATCAAAGGACAGAAAAAACGGTCTTGGTTCTCTCCTTGCTTTGCTGCTATTAACTCGCAGGAGAGATATTAAGGGAGGTGGGATCCAAAAAATTGGTGGACTTTTACAACGCACAAAACCCCCTTTTTTAAAGACATATAAAAGAATGAAATTAACTGTTTCCAAGTCTTATATCTTCAACTTTGCCTAGATACATATTTGATTGTTATAAATGAAAAAGGTATTTATATAAAAAAGGAGGCACTAGTCTAGAAGTCTGTTTGTTTTGTGTCACTTCCTTAAAAGAAATGCAGTAACCAGAGAAGGGAGAATTAACTCTAGGGGCAGGTACCATTTCTCAAGCCTGTGAGAACATTAATAGACGAGATGATAAAAGTTTACTGAACATTTACTGTGTGCCAGCTCCTGTATTAAGTGTATTACTTTATTTAATCTTCACAACAACCCTGTAAGGTAGATACTCTTTAATATTCCCATTTAACAATGAAGAAACCAAAGATTAGAAAAGATTAAGTAGCTTGCCCAAGGACACACCTAGTAAGAAGGGAAGCTGCAGTTGGACTCAAGGAGGCTGATTCCAGAAACAACACTCTTATCCATCAGGTTATATCATTTCCCTATACACTGAAGCTTGTGAAATTGATTTTTCAGTTTCATAAAACACCAAGCTGTGTATTAATAAAATAAGGCACTTAAGTGTCCTAGGAACAAATAAATACACAAGACCACCACATCTTGGCCAGATGACCAATATAGTGCCAACAAACACAGGAAAGAATGCTCAACATCATTAATCATTAGAGAAATGCAAATCAAAACTACAATGAGATATCATCTCACACCGGTCAGAATGGCCATCATCAAAAAATCTAGAAACAATAAATGCTGGAGAGGGTGTGGAGAAAAGAGAACCTTCTTGCACTGTTGGTGGGGAATGTAAATTGATACAGCCGCTATGGAGAACAGTATGGAGGTTCCTTAAAAAACTAAAAATAGAACTACCATATGACCCAGAAATCCCACTACTGGGCATATACCCTGAGAAAACCATAATTCAAAAAAAGTCATGTACCACAATGTTCATTGCAGCTCTATTTACAATAGCCAGGACATGGAAGCAACGTAAGCATCCATCAACAGATGAATGGATAAAGAAGATGTGGCACGTGTATACAATGGAATATTACTCAGCCATAAAAGGAAACAAAATTGAGTTATTTGTAGTGAGGTGGATGGACCTAGAGTCTGTAATACAGAGTGAAGTAAGTCAGAAAGAGAAAAACAAATACCGTATGCTAACACATACATATGGAATCTAAAAAAAAAAAAAAATGGTCATGAAGAACCTAGGGGCAAGACGGGAATAAAGACACAGACCTACTAGAGAATGGACTTGAAGACATGGGTAGGGGGAAGGGTAAACTAGGACAAAGTGAGAGAGTGGCATGGACATATATACATTACCAAATGTAAAATAGATAGCTAGTGGGAAGCAGCTGCATAGCACAGGGAGATCAGCTCGGTGCTTTGTGACCACCTAGAGGGGTGGGATAGGGAGGATGAGAGGGAGGGAGACACGAGAGGGAAGAGATATGGGGATATATGTATATGTATAACTGATTCACTTTGTTATAAAGCAGAAACTAACACACCATTGTAAAGCAATTTTACTCCAATAAAGATGTTAAAAAAAAAAAAGAGATGCAGAAGAATTTCAGGTAAAAAAATAGAAGTATATGTGTATAAAATGGATGGCTAATGAGGACCTGCTGTATAGCACAGGGAGCTCTACTCGGTACTCTGTGGTGACCTAAATAGGAAGGAAATCTAAAAAAGAGTGGATGTGTGTATGTGTATGGCTGATTCACACTGCTGCACAGCAGAGGCTGGCACAACATTGTAAAGCAACTATACTCCAATAAAAATTAATTTAAAAAAATAATAAAAACAATAACTACTATAAACCAAAAACAAACCAAAAACTGTCTAGGCAACACAAAACTTCAGATCAACTATAGAACATATTCAAATTAACAAATATTTGAAAGGTCCCCACATCTATGATACTCTTTAAAAAGAATCATCAACCTACTCAAATCAGGTTCCTTGTCGTTAGGTCCTGCCAGTCAATGTTTACGATTCAGTGAACAAGGCGACTGCAACTTAGAAATCATGGTTAAGAATTATTGGAAAAGAATAATGTTACGTTGACAGAAGGTATTCTGTAACCAACACAGTGGAGGTACCCAGAATCTTCAATGAAGAGTTCTAAAATTCCTTTAAACATAATCCGTAAACAACAAACCTCTCAAAATACTGAGGAGTGGCTTCTAACACATGCACAAAGTGGGTCAATTAAAGTAACACTTAGTTCAAGGGATTTCAGAGTAATCATAACCTAGCACTCACTTTACTGACACACACATTATTGTCCTGACAACACAAAAAACCCAATGCTATTGTTTGCTTTCTATAGGAATGTGCACTTCGCCATGCATGGATCTCCTTAAATGAATGGTGAAGTCACTCTGCAGGCATGTCACAGCTGCTCTGCTGGTTACAAATGGCCCCTGGTATCTGTCTCTCTACTCCTGTTCTGAATCACACCTGAGAAAGGAAGAAAGAATCCATTTTCTGAGTAAGTAGTTAACTGCATGTGGAATGACAGTTTCCCTATTCTCTCTAAAATGCCCAAAGGTTGTGTTAATTTGCCAACAACCCATTTTATATGGTGATGATCAGTCAACTTTGGGGGGATGAATACTATATTAATCTACATTTCAGTTCAATAAGTCCATCAAGATGCTAGATTTTGATAACATCTTTTTATCATTATAATTTTTCTTGTCCTCTCTGTATGTTGCTCTATTATTCTCTTCCAGTTTCCAAAAGAAATATGTCCATTCTGCTTTTTCTGACCACTGAAGAACATCTCTGTAATCATTTTCATGAACAACCTACAGAAGTATAGGCCGTCAGTGTCTGCAGAATATTGTAGAGCAGCCTAAGACTGAAATGGCGGGTGGGGTTACACACTCTTCACTTTCCAGGGGTTGAGTCACAGCTGCTTTGAGATTAAGGAATTTTACAGTTACACATCCTTGGCGGTTACACAGAAGCACCTGGGGCCAGCCTCCATTCCTTTTATCTTGAATGTTTTTGAATTTTCTCATGACTGATATGGAGGGTCTTTTTAAATTCTAGGCATTCTGGACCCTTTGCCTGATCTATGAGTGGTGGACCTGCTAGGTCGAGGGAGTCATGCAAAGATGTCTAATGGCGTCTGTATCCTTCAGTGCTGATGGGCAGTCACAAAATGATCAGAGCTCACAGGAGAACACAGACCTTGGAGGCCAAAGATCCATGCATTGGAAATAATGGTCATGGACTCCTCCTGTCTCCTCTGACAAATCACCCCCAACTGTGCCATCCAGGGTGGGTATTATCCTGGTAGATGGGCAGGGTTGGGGGATGCTAGTATTGTGTGATGCTGTGCTGTCTGCTTTGGGAACAGACTTAGGGCAACATCTTGCCTGTCTTCCACCCTCTTCAGTGGCTACAAAAGACCACAAAATCTCCCGTTTCTACCAGCCACACTGATCTTCCTCTTCTTAAGTCACCCTAACTACACTTTCTGAAAATGGGGTCCTGACAAGGTTACCAACTGTTAGGTATAAACTCTTCCTAGTCTCCAAGATAACCCAAGTCAATGAGGGGATTCAGGGTTTAATCACCAATCACTAGATCACTTATGACAATCACTCCAAAGGACAACTCCAAATATTACAAAAATGCAGGATCAGGCTTAAAAATCAAAGGCATCTATGTAGGAGTACAGTGAGATCTAAAGATAAGGAAGCCCTATTCTTTGGCATTCTAGAGAGTAAGTAGTGATCTCTGGCAGCCCCAGTGATACACTTAAAAAAACAATCACTGCCCCAAACTCAGCAGTTTGCCAAGGAGACTCTTTAAAAAGGTACAATATGCTGCCAGAAAGAGCAAGCTTTAATAAACACACAATTAAATAATCTAACATTGCCTGGTCAGATGGCACCCAGCCTGCAGAACCATCTGGCTGAAGAAATATTCAGAGAATCATCAACCTAAAAACCTAGATTCTACTCAGTAGGCTACAAATCAAGGTTCCTAGATATAAACTGCTTCATGAAAAGATAATGATTCACAAAACCTTAGCAATCTACTCTTTTAGATATGTATTTTCCCTCAGCCTCCATAAATTTATCATTCAGTTAAATTCAACATATAATGTGTCATTCCTTCTATCTTTTGAAAAGCAAGAATCCTTGTACGAAAGCTTCATGTCAATGTCTATATACATAGGCTGAAATGGAGAAGAATTACAATAAGGCTAGGATTTTTTTAAAAAAGAATTGAAATAGATAAGGGGTTAATAGCTAAAACATATAAGGAACTCCTACAATAGCAAAAAATACGAATAATTAAATTAAAAAATGGGCTAAGGACTTGAATAGACGTTTCTCCAAAGAAGACAAATGGCCAATAGGTATATGAAAAGGTGCTCAAAGTCACTACTCATCAGGAAAATGCAAATCAAAACCACAGTGATTATCTCACACCTGTTAGAATGGCTATTATCAAAAAAAATGATAACAAGAGTTGGTGAGGATATGGAGAAACTGGGACCCTTGTACATTGTTGGTGGGAATGCAAAATGGTGCAGCCCCTATAGAAAACAGTATGGAGTTTCCACAAAGATATTAAAAAAAGAACTACCATGTGATCCAGCAATCCTACTTCTGGGTATATACCCAAAAGAACTGAAATCAGGATCTAAAGAGATGTCTGCACTCCCATGTTCACTGTAGCATTATTCACAATAAGCAAAATATGAAAACAACCTAAATGTCCATCGATGGAAGAATGGATAAAGAAAATGTGGTATACACATACAGTGGCATATTATTCAGTCTTAAAAAGAAGGAAATCCTGCCATATGTGACAACATGGATGAACCTGGAGGACATTATGCCAAGTGAAATAAGCCAGTCACAGAAAGACAAATATTGCATGATTCAACTTATATGAGGGATCTAAAATAGTCAAATTCATAGAATCAAAGAGTAGAATGGTGGTTGCCAAGGGCTAGGGGGAGGGGGAAATGGAGGGGTGTTGTTCAATGGGTATAAAGTTTCAGTTACACAAGATGACTAACTTGTACAGATCTGTTGTACAACATAGTACCTGTAGTTAACAATACTGTGTTGTACACTTAAAAAATTTATTAAGAGGGAAGATCTCAGGTTAAACGTTCTTACCATATACAGGAAGAGAAAGAGAGAGA